>NW_027472290.1:0-44193 GCF_965638725.1 Aptenodytes patagonicus | reverse complement strand
GAAGGGCTGCCAAGGGAAGGCGAGGGCCAGCAACACCTGGAGTCCTGGCCCCTTTGGTGTGGGAGCAGGCGCTGGACGTTTGCAATTTTGGGGCTGGGCTCTGGCGGCGGCGCTGAGAGCGAGCAAGGCACCAACGTCGGCACCCTGCGCTGGCTGGCAAGCGCGGAGCCCCGGTCCCTGTGGGGCTGTGGAAGGGCTGCCAAGGGAAGGCGAGGGCCAGCAACACCTGGGAGTCCTGGCCCCTTTGGTGTGGGAGCAGGTGCTGGACGTTTGCAATTTTGGGGCTGGGCTCTGGCGGCGGCGCTGAGAGCGAGCAAGGCACCAACGTGGGCACCCTGCGCTGGCTGGCAAGCGCGGAGCCCCGGTCCCTGTGGGGCTGTGGAAGGGCTGCCAAGGGAAGGCGAGGGCCAGCAACACCTGGGAGTCCTGGCCCCTTTGGTGTGGGAGCAGGCGCTGGACGTTTGCAATTTTGGGGCTGGGCTCTGGCGGCGGCGCTGAGAGCGAGCAAGGCAGCAACGTCGGCACCCTGCGCTGGCTGGCAAGCGCGGAGCCCCGGTCCCTGTGGGGCTGTGGAAGGGCTGCCAAGGGAAGGCGAGGGCCAGCAACACCTGGGAGTCCTGGCCCCTTTGGTGTGGGAGCAGGCGCTGGACGTTTGCAATTTGGGGGCTGGGCTCTGGCGGCGGCGCTGAGAGCGAGCAAGGCACCAACGTCGGCACCCTGCGCTGGCTGGCAAGCGCGGAGCCCCGGTCCCTGTGGGGCTGTGGAAGGGCTGCCAAGGGAAGGCGAGGGCCAGCCACACCTGGGAGTCCTGGCCCCTTTGGTGTGGGAGCAGGCGCTGGACGTTTGCAATTTTGGGGCTGGGCTCTGGCGGCGGCGCTGAGAGCGAGCAAGGCACCAACGTCGGCACCCTGCGCTGGCTGGCAAGCGCGGAGCCCCGGTCCCTGTGGGGCTGTGGAAGGGCTGCCAAGGGAAGGCGAGGGCCAGCAACACCTGGGAGTCCTGGCCCCTTTCTGTGGGAGCAGGCGCTGGACGTTTGCAATTTGGGGCTGGGCTCTGGCGGCGGCGCTGAGAGCGAGCAAGGCACCAACGTCGGCACCCTGCGCTGGCTGGCAAGCGCGGAGCCCCGGTCCCTGTGGGGCTGTGGAAGGGCTGCCAAGGGAAGGCGAGGGCCAGCCACACCTGGGAGTCCTGGCCCCTTTAGTGTGGGAGCAGGCGCTGGACGTTTGCAATTTTGGGGCTGGGCTCTGGCGGCGGCGCTGAGAGCGAGCAAGGCACCAACGTCGGCACCCTGCGCTGGCTGGCAAGCGCGGAGCCCCGGTCCCTGTGGGGCTGTGGAAGGGCTGCCAAGGGAAGGCGAGGGCCAGCAACACCTGGGAGTCCTGGCCCCTTTGGTGTGGGAGCAGGCGCTGGACGTTTGCAATTTTGGGGCTGGGCTCTGGCGGCGGCGCTGAGAGCGAGCAAGGCACCAACGTCGGCACCCTGCGCTGGCTGGGAAGCGCGGAGCCCCGGTCCCTGTGGGGCTGTGGAAGGGCTGCCAAGGGAAGGCGAGGGCCAGCAACACCTGGGAGTCCTGGCCCCTTTGGTGTGGGAGCAGGCGCTGGACGTTTGCAATTTTGGGGCTGGGGCTCTGGCGGCGGCGCTGAGAGCGAGCAAGGCACCAACGTCGGCACCCTGCGCTGGCTGGGAAGCGGCGGAGCCCCGGTCCCTGTGGGGCTGTGGAAGGGCTGCCAAGGGAAGGCGAGGGCCAGCAACACCTGGGAGTCCTGGCCCCTTTGGTGTGGGAGCAGGCGCTGGACGTTTGCAATTTTGGGGCTGGGCTCTGGCGGCGGCGCTGAGAGCGAGCAAGGCACCAACGTCGGCACCCTGCGCTGGCTGGCAAGCGCGGAGCCCCGGTCCCTGTGGGGCTGTGGAAGGGCTGCCAAGGGAAGGCGAGGGCCAGCAACACCTGGGAGTCCTGGCCCCTTTGGTGTGGGAGCAGGCGCTGGACGTTTGCAATTTTGGGGCTGGGCTCTGGCGGCGGCGCTGAGAGCGAGCAAGGCACCAACGTCGGCACCCTGCGCTGGCTGGCAAGCGCGGAGCCCCGGTCCCTGTGGGGCTGTGGAAGGGCTGCCAAGGGAAGGCGAGGGCCAGCAACACCTGGGAGTCCTGGCCCCTTTGGTGTGGGAGCAGGCGCTGGACGTTTGCAATTTTGGGGCTGGGCTCTGGCGGCGGCGCTGAGAGCGAGCAAGGCACCAACGTCGGCACCCTGCGCTGGCTGGCAAGCGCGGAGCCCCGGTCCCTGTGGGGCTGTGGAAGGGCTGCCAAGGGAAGGCGAGGGCCAGCCACACCTGGGAGTCCTGGCCCCTTTGGTGTGGGAGCAGGCGCTGGACGTTTGCAATTTGGGGCTGGGCTCTGGCGGCGGCGCTGAGAGCGAGCAAGGCACCAACGTCGGCACCCTGCGCTGGCTGGCAAGCGCGGAGCCCCGGTCCCTGTGGGGCTGTGGAAGGGCTGCCAAGGGAAGGCGAGGGCCAGCCACACCTGGGAGTCCTGGCCCCTTTGGTGTGGGAGCAGGCGCTGGACGTTTGCAATTTTGGGGCTGGGCTCTGGCGGCGGCGCTGAGAGCGAGCAAGGCACCAACGTCGGCACCCTGCGCTGGCTGGCAAGCGCGGAGCCCCGGTCCCTGTGGGGCTGTGGAAGGGCTGCCAAGGGAAGGCGAGGGCCAGCAACACCTGGGAGTCCTGGCCCCTTTGGTGTGGGAGCAGGCGCTGGACGTTTGCAATTTTGGGGCTGGGCTCTGGCGGCGGCGCTGAGAGCGAGCAAGGCACCAACGTCGGCACCCTGCGCTGGCTGGCAAGCGCGGAGCCCCGGTCCCTGTGGGGCTGTGGAAGGGCTGCCAAGGGAAGGCGAGGGCCAGCAACACCTGGGAGTCCTGGCCCCTTTGGTGTGGGAGCAGGCGCTGGACGTTTGCAATGTTGGGGCTGGGCTCTGGCGGCGGCGCTGAGAGCGAGCAAGGCACCAACGTCGGCACCCTGCGCTGGCTGGCAAGCGCGGAGCCCCGGTCCCTGTGGGGCTGTGGAAGGGCTGCCAAGGGAAGGCGAGGGCCAGCAACACCTGGGAGTCCTGGCCCCTTTGGTGTGGGAGCAGGTGCTGGACGTTTGCAATTTTGGGGCTGGGCTCTGGCGGCGGCGCTGAGAGCGAGCAAGGCAGCAACGTCGGCACCCTGCGCTGGCTGGCAAGCGCGGAGCCCCGGTCCCTGTGGGGCTGTGGAAGGGCTGCCAAGGGAAGGCGAGGGCCAGCAACACCTGGGAGTCCTGGCCCCTTTGGTGTGGGAGCAGGCGCTGGACGTTTGCAATTTTGGGGCTGGGCTCTGGCGGCGGCGCTGAGAGCGAGCAAGGCACCAACGTCGGCACCCTGCGCTGGCTGGCAAGCGCGGAGCCCCGGTCCCTGTGGGGCTGTGGAAGGGCTGCCAAGGGAAGGCGAGGGCCAGCAACACCTGGGAGTCCTGGCCCCTTTGGTGTGGGAGCAGGCGCTGGACGTTTGCAATTTTGGGGCTGGGCTCTGGCGGCGGCGCTGAGAGCGAGCAAGGCACCAACGTCGGCACCCTGCGCTGGCTGGCAAGCGCGGAGCCCCGGTCCCTGTGGGGCTGTGGAAGGGCTGCCAAGGGAAGGCGAGGGCCAGCAACACCTGGGAGTCCTGGCCCCTTTGGTGTGGGAGCAGGCGCTGGACGTTTGCAATTTTGGGGCTGGGCTCTGGCGGCGGCGCTGAGAGCGAGCAAGGCACCAACGTCGGCACCCTGCGCTGGCTGGCAAGCGCGGAGCCCCGGTCCCTGTGGGGCTGTGGAAGGGCTGCCAAGGGAAGGCGAGGGCCAGCAACACCTGGGAGTCCTGGCCCCTTTGGTGTGGGAGCAGGCGCTGGACGTTTGCAATTTTGGGGCTGGGCTCTGGCGGCGGCGCTGAGAGCGAGCAAGGCACCAACGTCGGCACCCTGCGCTGGCTGGCAAGCGCGGAGCCCCGGTCCCTGTGGGGCTGTGGAAGGGCTGCCAAGGGAAGGCGAGGGCCAGCAACACCTGGGAGTCCTGGCCCCTTTGGTGTGGGAGCAGGCGCTGGACGTTTGCAATTTTGGGGCTGGGCTCTGGCGGCGGCGCTGAGAGCGAGCAAGGCACCAACGTCGGCACCCTGCGCTGGCTGGCAAGCGCGGAGCCCCGGTCCCTGTGGGGCTGTGGAAGGGCTGCCAAGGGAAGGCGAGGGCCAGCAACACCTGGGAGTCCTGGCCCCTTTGGTGTGGGAGCAGGCGCTGGACGTTTGCAATTTTGGGGCTGGGCTCTGGCGGCGGCGCTGAGAGCGAGCAAGGCACCAACGTCGGCACCCTGCGCTGGCTGGCAAGCGCGGAGCCCCGGTCCCTGTGGGGCTGTGGAAGGGCTGCCAAGGGAAGGCGAGGGCCAGCAACACCTGGGAGTCCTGGCCCCTTTGGTGTGGGAGCAGGCGCTGGACGTTTGCAATTTTGGGGCTGGGCTCTGGCGGCGGCGCTGAGAGCGAGCAAGGCACCAACGTCGGCACCCTGCGCTGGCTGGCAAGCGCGGAGCCCCGGTCCCTGTGGGGCTGTGGAAGGGCTGCCAAGGGAAGGCGAGGGCCAGCAACACCTGGGAGTCCTGGCCCCTTTGGTGTGGGAGCAGGCGCTGGACGTTTGCAATTTTGGGGCTGGGCTCTGGCGGCGGCGCTGAGAGCGAGCAAGGCACCAACGTCGGCACCCTGCGCTGGCTGGCAAGCGCGGAGCCCCGGTCCCTGTGGGCTGTGGAAGGGCTGCCAAGGGAAGGCGAGGGCCAGCAACACCTGGGAGTCCTGGCCCCTTTGGTGTGGGAGCAGGCGCTGGACGTTTGCAATTTGGGGGCTGGGCTCTGGCGGCGGCGCTGAGAGCGAGCAAGGCACCAACGTCGGCACCCTGCGCTGGCTGGCAAGCGCGGAGCCCCGGTCCCTGTGGGGCTGTGGAAGGGCTGCCAAAGGAAGGCGAGGGCCAGCCACACCTGGGAGTCCTGGCCCCTTTGGTGTGGGAGCAGGCGCTGGACGTTTGCAATTTTGGGGCTGGGCTCTGGCGGCGGCGCTGAGAGCGAGCAAGGCACCAACGTCGGCACCCTGCGCTGGCTGGCAAGCGCGGAGCCCCGGTCCCTGTGGGGCTGTGGAAGGGCTGCCAAGGGAAGGCGAGGGCCAGCAACACCTGGGAGTCCTGGCCCCTTTGGTGTGGGAGCAGGCGCTGGACGTTTGCAATTTTGGGGCTGGGCTCTGGCGGCGGCGCTGAGAGCGAGCAAGGCACCAACGTCGGCACCCTGCGCTGGCTGGGAAGCGCGGAGCCCCGGTCCCTGTGGGGCTGTGGAAGGGCTGCCAAGGGAAGGCGAGGGCCAGCAACACCTGGGAGTCCTGGCCCCTTTGGTGTGGGAGCAGGCGCTGGACGTTTGCAATGTTGGGGCTGGGCTCTGGCGGCGGCGCTGAGAGCGAGCAAGGCAGCAACGTCGGCACCCTGCGCTGGCTGGCAAGCGCGGAGCCCCGGTCCCCTGTGGGGCTGTGGAAGGGCTGCCAAGGGAAGGCGAGGGCCAGCAACACCTGGGAGTCCTGGCCCCTTTGGTGTGGGAGCAGGCGCTGGACGTTTGCAATTTTGGGGCTGGGCTCTGGCGGCGGCGCTGAGAGCGAGCAAGGCAGCAACGTCGGCACCCTGCGCTGGCTGGCAAGCGCGGAGCCCCGGTCCCTGTGGGGCTGTGGAAGGGCTGCCAAGGGAAGGCGAGGGCCAGCAACACCTGGGAGTCCTGGCCCCTTTGGTGTGGGAGCAGGCGCTGGACGTTTGCAATTTGGGGGCTGGGCTCTGGCGGCGGCGCTGAGAGCGAGCAAGGCACCAACGTCGGCACCCTGCGCTGGCTGGCAAGCGCGGAGCCCCGGTCCCTGTGGGGCTGTGGAAGGGCTGCCAAGGGAAGGCGAGGGCCAGCAACACCTGGGAGTCCTGGCCCCTTTGGTGTGGGAGCAGGCGCTGGACGTTTGCAATTTTGGGGCTGGGCTCTGGCGGCGGCGCTGAGAGCGAGCAAGGCAGCAACGTCGGCACCCTGCGCTGGCTGGCAAGCGCGGAGCCCCGGTCCCTGTGGGGCTGTGGAAGGGCTGCCAAGGGAAGGCGAGGGCCAGCAACACCTGGGAGTCCTGGCCCCTTTGGTGTGGGAGCAGGCGCTGGACGTTTGCAATTTTGGGGCTGGGCTCTGGCGGCGGCGCTGAGAGCGAGCAAGGCACCAACGTCGGCACCCTGCGCTGGCTGGCAAGCGCGGAGCCCCGGTCCCTGTGGGGCTGTGGAAGGGCTGCCAAGGGAAGGCGAGGGCCAGCAACACCTGGGAGTCCTGGCCCCTTTGGTGTGGGAGCAGGCGCTGGACGTTTGCAATTTGGGGCTGGGCTCTGGCGGCGGCGCTGAGAGCGAGCAAGGCACCAACGTCGGCACCCTGCGCTGGCTGGCAAGCGCGGAGCCCCGGTCCCTGTGGGGCTGTGGAAGGGCTGCCAAGGGAAGGCGAGGGCCAGCAACACCTGGGAGTCCTGGCCCCTTTGGTGTGGGAGCAGGCGCTGGACGTTTGCAATTTTGGGGCTGGGCTCTGGCGGCGGCGCTGAGAGCGGCAAGGCACCAACGTCGGCACCCTGCGCTGGCTGGGAAGCGCGGAGCCCCGGTCCCTGTGGGGCTGTGGAAGGGCTGCCAAGGGAAGGCGAGGGCCAGCAACACCTGGGAGTCCTGGCCCCTTTGGTGTGGGAGCAGGCGCTGGACGTTTGCAATTTGGGGGCTGGGCTCTGGCGGCGGCGCTGAGAGCGAGCAAGGCACCAACGTCGGCACCCTGCGCTGGCTGGCAAGCGCGGAGCCCCGGTCCCTGTGGGGCTGTGGAAGGGCTGCCAAGGGAAGGCGAGGGCCAGCCACACCTGGGAGTCCTGGCCCCTTTGGTGTGGGAGCAGGCGCTGGACGTTTGCAATTTTGGGGCTGGGCTCTGGCGGCGGCGCTGAGAGCGAGCAAGGCACCAACGTCGGCACCCTGCGCTGGCTGGCAAGCGTGGAGCCCCGGTCCCTGTGGGGCTGTGGAAGGGCTGCCAAGTGAAGGCGAGGGCCAGCAACACCTGGGAGTCCTGGCCCCTTTGCTGTGGGAGCAGGCGCTGGACGTTTGCAATGTTGGGGCTGGGCTCTGGCGGCGGCGCTGAGAGCGAGCAAGGCACCAACGTCGGCACCCTGCGCTGGCTGGCAAGCGCGGAGCCCCGGTCCCTGTGGGGCTGTGGAAGGGCTGCCAAAGGAAGGCGAGGGCCAGCCACACCTGGGAGTCCTGGCCCCTTTGGTGTGGGAGCAGGCGCTGGACGTTTGCAATTTTGGGGCTGGGCTCTGGCGGCGGCGCTGAGAGCGAGCAAGGCACCAACGTCGGCACCCTGCGCTGGCTGGCAAGCGCGGAGCCCCGGTCCCTGTGGGGCTGTGGAAGGGCTGCCAAGGGAAGGCGAGGGCCAGCCACACCTGGGAGTCCTGGCCCCTTTGGTGTGGGAGCAGGCGCTGGACGTTTGCAATTTTGGGGCTGGGCTCTGGCGGCGGCGCTGAGAGCGAGCAAGGCACCAACGTGGGCACCCTGCGCTGGCTGGCAAGCGCGGAGCCCCGGTCCCTGTGGGGCTGTGGAAGGGCTGCCAAGGGAAGGCGAGGGCCAGCAACACCTGGGAGTCCTGGCCCCTTTGGTGTGGGAGCAGGCGCTGGACGTTTGCAATTTGGGGGCTGGGCTCTGGCGGCGGCGCTGAGAGCGAGCAAGGCACCAACGTCGGCACCCTGCGCTGGCTGGCAAGCGCGGAGCCCCGGTCCCTGTGGGGCTGTGGAAGGGCTGCCAAGGGAAGGCGAGGGCCAGCAACACCTGGGAGTCCTGGCCCCTTTGGTGTGGGAGCAGGCGCTGGACGTTTGCAATTTTGGGGCTGGGCTCTGGCGGCGGCGCTGAGAGCGAGCAAGGCACCAACGTCGGCAGCCTGCGCTGGCTGGCAAGCGCGGAGCCCCGGTCCCTGTGGGGCTGTGGAAGGGCTGCCAAGGGAAGGCGAGGGCCAGCAACACCTGGGAGTCCTGGCCCCTTTGGTGTGGGAGCAGGTGCTGGACGTTTGCAATTTTGGGGCTGGGCTCTGGCGGCGGCGCTGAGAGCGAGCAAGGCACCAACGTGGGCACCCTGCGCTGGCTGGGAAGCGCGGAGCCCCGGTCCCTGTGGGGCTGTGGAAGGGCTGCCAAGGGAAGGCGAGGGCCAGCAACACCTGGGAGTCCTGGCCCCTTTGGTGTGGGAGCAGGCGCTGGACGTTTGCAATTTTGGGGCTGGGCTCTGGCGGCGGCGCTGAGAGCGAGCAAGGCACCAACGTCGGCACCCTGCGCTGGCTGGCAAGCGCGGAGCCCCGGTCCCTGTGGGGCTGTGGAAGGGCTGCCAAGGGAAGGCGAGGGCCAGCAACACCTGGGAGTCCTGGCCCCTTTGGTGTGGGAGCAGGCGCTGGACGTTTGCAATTTGGGGGCTGGGCTCTGGCGGCGGCGCTGAGAGCGAGCAAGGCACCAACGTTGGCACCCTGCGCTGGCTGGCAAGCGCGGAGCCCCGGTCCCTGTGGGGCTGTGGAAGGGCTGCCAAGGGAAGGTGAGGGCCAGCAACACCTGGGAGTCCTGGCCCCTTTGGTGTGGGAGCAGGCGCTGGACGTTTGCAATTTTGGGGCTGGGCTCTGGCGGCGGCGCTGAGAGCGAGCAAGGCACCAACGTGGGCACCCTGCGCTGGCTGGCAAGCGCGGAGCCCCGGTCCCTGTGGGGCTGTGGAAGGGCTGCCAAGGGAAGGCGAGGGCCAGCAACACCTGGGAGTCCTGGCCCCTTTGGTGTGGGAGCAGGCGCTGGACGTTTGCAATTTGGGGGCTGGGCTCTGGCGGCGGCGCTGAGAGCGAGCAAGGCAGCAACGTGGGCACCCTGCGCTGGCTGGCAAGCGCGGAGCCCCGGTCCCTGTGGGGCTGTGGAAGGGCTGCCAAGGGAAGGCGAGGGCCAGCAACACCTGGGAGTCCTGGCCCCTTTGGTGTGGGAGCAGGCGCTGGACGTTTGCAATTTTGGGGCTGGGCTCTGGCGGCGGCGCTGAGAGCGAGCAAGGCACCAACGTCGGCACCCTGCGCTGGCTGGCAAGCGCGGAGCCCCGGTCCCTGTGGGGCTGTGGAAGGGCTGCCAAGGGAAGGCAAGGGCCAGCAACACCTGGGAGTCCTGGCCCCTTTGGTGTGGGAGCAGGCGCTGGACGTTTGCAATTTGGGGGCTGGGCTCTGGCGGCGGCGCTGAGAGCGAGCAAGGCACCAACGTCGGCACCCTGCGCTGGCTGGCAAGCGGGGAGCCCTGGTCCCTGTGGGGCTGTGGAAGGGCTGCCAAGGGAAGGCGAGGGCCAGCAACACCTGGGAGTCCTGGCCCCTTTGGTGTGGGAGCAGGCGCTGGACGTTTGCAATTTTGGGGCTGGGCTCTGGCGGCGGCGCTGAGAGCGAGCAAGGCACCAACGTCGGCACCCTGCGCTGGCTGGGAAGCGCGGAGCCCCGGTCCCTGTGGGGCTGTGGAAGGGCTGCCAAGGGAAGGCGAGGGTCAGCAACACCTGGGAGTCCTGGCCCCTTTGGTGTGGGAGCAGGCGCTGGACGTTTGCAATTTGGGGGCTGGGCTCTGGCGGCGGCGCTGAGAGCGAGCAAGGCACCAACGTCGGCACCCTGCGCTGGCTGGCAAGCGCGGAGCCCCGGTCCCTGTGGGGCTGTGGAAGGGCTGCCAAGGGAAGGCGAGGGCCAGCCACACCTGGGAGTCCTGGCCCCTTTGGTGTGGGAGCAGGCGCTGGACGTTTGCAATTTTGGGGCTGGGCTCTGGCGGCGGCGCTGAGAGCGAGCAAGGCACCAACGTCGGCACCCTGCGCTGGCTGGCAAGCGTGGAGCCCCGGTCCCTGTGGGGCTGTGGAAGGGCTGCCAAGTGAAGGCGAGGGCCAGCAACACCTGGGAGTCCTGGCCCCTTTGCTGTGGGAGCAGGCGCTGGACGTTTGCAATGTTGGGGCTGGGCTCTGGCGGCGGCGCTGAGAGCGAGCAAGGCACCAACGTCGGCACCCTGCGCTGGCTGGCAAGCGCGGAGCCCCGGTCCCTGTGGGGCTGTGGAAGGGCTGCCAAAGGAAGGCGAGGGCCAGCCACACCTGGGAGTCCTGGCCCCTTTGGTGTGGGAGCAGGCGCTGGACGTTTGCAATTTTGGGGCTGGGCTCTGGCGGCGGCGCTGAGAGCGAGCAAGGCACCAACGTCGGCACCCTGCGCTGGCTGGCAAGCGCGGAGCCCCGGTCCCTGTGGGGCTGTGGAAGGGCTGCCAAGGGAAGGCGAGGGCCAGCCACACCTGGGAGTCCTGGCCCCTTTGGTGTGGGAGCAGGCGCTGGACGTTTGCAATTTTGGGGCTGGGCTCTGGCGGCGGCGCTGAGAGCGAGCAAGGCACCAACGTGGGCACCCTGCGCTGGCTGGCAAGCGCGGAGCCCCGGTCCCTGTGGGGCTGTGGAAGGGCTGCCAAGGGAAGGCGAGGGCCAGCCACACCTGGGAGTCCTGGCCCCTTTGGTGTGGGAGCAGGCGCTGGACGTTTGCAATTTGGGGGCTGGGCTCTGGCGGCGGCGCTGAGAGCGAGCAAGGCACCAACGTGGGCACCCTGCGCTGGCTGGCAAGCGCGGAGCCCCGGTCCCTGTGGGGCTGTGGAAGGGCTGCCAAGGGAAGGCGAGGGCCAGCAACACCTGGGAGTCCTGGCCCCTTTGGTGTGGGAGCAGGCGCTGGACGTTTGCAATTTTGGGGCTGGGCTCTGGCGGCGGCGCTGAGAGCGAGCAAGGCACCAACGTCGGCAGCCTGCGCTGGCTGGCAAGCGCGGAGCCCCGGTCCCTGTGGGGCTGTGGAAGGGCTGCCAAGGGAAGGCGAGGGCCAGCAACACCTGGGAGTCCTGGCCCCTTTGGTGTGGGAGCAGGTGCTGGACGTTTGCAATTTTGGGGCTGGGCTCTGGCGGCGGCGCTGAGAGCGAGCAAGGCACCAACGTGGGCACCCTGCGCTGGCTGGGAAGCGCGGAGCCCCGGTCCCTGTGGGGCTGTGGAAGGGCTGCCAAGGGAAGGCGAGGGCCAGCAACACCTGGGAGTCCTGGCCCCTTTGGTGTGGGAGCAGGCGCTGGACGTTTGCAATTTGGGGGCTGGGCTCTGGCGGCGGCGCTGAGAGCGAGCAAGGCAGCAACGTCGGCACCCTGCGCTGGCTGGCAAGCGCGGAGCCCCGGTCCCTGTGGGGCTGTGGAAGGGCTGCCAAGGGAAGGCGAGGGCCAGCAACACCTGGGAGTCCTGGCCCCTTTGGTGTGGGAGCAGGCGCTGGACGTTTGCAATTTGGGGGCTGGGCTCTGGCGGCGGCGCTGAGAGCGAGCAAGGCACCAACGTTGGCACCCTGCGCTGGCTGGCAAGCGCGGAGCCCCGGTCCCTGTGGGGCTGTGGAAGGGCTGCCAAGGGAAGGCTGAGGGCCAGCAACACCTGGGAGTCCTGGCCCCTTTGGTGTGGGAGCAGGCGCTGGACGTTTGCAATTTTGGGGCTGGGCTCTGGCGGCGGCGCTGAGAGCGAGCAAGGCACCAACGTCGGCACCCTGCGCTGGCTGGCAAGCGTGGAGCCCCGGTCCCTGTGGGGCTGTGGAAGGGCTGCCAAGTGAAGGCGAGGGCCAGCAACACCTGGGAGTCCTGGCCCCTTTGCTGTGGGAGCAGGCGCTGGACGTTTGCAATGTTGGGGCTGGGCTCTGGCGGCGGCGCTGAGAGCGAGCAAGGCACCAACGTCGGCACCCTGCGCTGGCTGGCAAGCGCGGAGCCCCGGTCCCTGTGGGGCTGTGGAAGGGCTGCCAAAGGAAGGCGAGGGCCAGCCACACCTGGGAGTCCTGGCCCCTTTGGTGTGGGAGCAGGCGCTGGACGTTTGCAATTTTGGGGCTGGGCTCTGGCGGCGGCGCTGAGAGCGAGCAAGGCACCAACGTCGGCACCCTGCGCTGGCTGGCAAGCGCGGAGCCCCGGTCCCTGTGGGGCTGTGGAAGGGCTGCCAAGGGAAGGCGAGGGCCAGCCACACCTGGGAGTCCTGGCCCCTTTGGTGTGGGAGCAGGCGCTGGACGTTTGCAATTTTGGGGCTGGGCTCTGGCGGCGGCGCTGAGAGCGAGCAAGGCACCAACGTGGGCACCCTGCGCTGGCTGGCAAGCGCGGAGCCCCGGTCCCTGTGGGGCTGTGGAAGGGCTGCCAAGGGAAGGCGAGGGCCAGCAACACCTGGGAGTCCTGGCCCCTTTGGTGTGGGAGCAGGCGCTGGACGTTTGCAATTTGGGGGCTGGGCTCTGGCGGCGGCGCTGAGAGCGAGCAAGGCACCAACGTCGGCACCCTGCGCTGGCTGGCAAGCGCGGAGCCCCGGTCCCTGTGGGGCTGTGGAAGGGCTGCCAAGGGAAGGCGAGGGCCAGCAACACCTGGGAGTCCTGGCCCCTTTGGTGTGGGAGCAGGCGCTGGACGTTTGCAATTTTGGGGCTGGGCTCTGGCGGCGGCGCTGAGAGCGAGCAAGGCACCAACGTCGGCAGCCTGCGCTGGCTGGCAAGCGCGGAGCCCCGGTCCCTGTGGGGCTGTGGAAGGGCTGCCAAGGGAAGGCGAGGGCCAGCAACACCTGGGAGTCCTGGCCCCTTTGGTGTGGGAGCAGGTGCTGGACGTTTGCAATTTTGGGGCTGGGCTCTGGCGGCGGCGCTGAGAGCGAGCAAGGCACCAACGTGGGCACCCTGCGCTGGCTGGGAAGCGCGGAGCCCCGGTCCCTGTGGGGCTGTGGAAGGGCTGCCAAGGGAAGGCGAGGGCCAGCAACACCTGGGAGTCCTGGCCCCTTTGGTGTGGGAGCAGGCGCTGGACGTTTGCAATTTTGGGGCTGGGCTCTGGCGGCGGCGCTGAGAGCGAGCAAGGCACCAACGTCGGCACCCTGCGCTGGCTGGCAAGCGCGGAGCCCCGGTCCCTGTGGGGCTGTGGAAGGGCTGCCAAGGGAAGGCGAGGGCCAGCAACACCTGGGAGTCCTGGCCCCTTTGGTGTGGGAGCAGGCGCTGGACGTTTGCAATTTGGGGGCTGGGCTCTGGCGGCGGCGCTGAGAGCGAGCAAGGCACCAACGTTGGCACCCTGCGCTGGCTGGCAAGCGCGGAGCCCCGGTCCCTGTGGGGCTGTGGAAGGGCTGCCAAGGGAAGGTGAGGGCCAGCAACACCTGGGAGTCCTGGCCCCTTTGGTGTGGGAGCAGGCGCTGGACGTTTGCAATTTTGGGGCTGGGCTCTGGCGGCGGCGCTGAGAGCGAGCAAGGCACCAACGTGGGCACCCTGCGCTGGCTGGCAAGCGCGGAGCCCCGGTCCCTGTGGGGCTGTGGAAGGGCTGCCAAGGGAAGGCGAGGGCCAGCAACACCTGGGAGTCCTGGCCCCTTTGGTGTGGGAGCAGGCGCTGGACGTTTGCAATTTGGGGGCTGGGCTCTGGCGGCGGCGCTGAGAGCGAGCAAGGCAGCAACGTGGGCACCCTGCGCTGGCTGGCAAGCGCGGAGCCCCGGTCCCTGTGGGGCTGTGGAAGGGCTGCCAAGGGAAGGCGAGGGCCAGCAACACCTGGGAGTCCTGGCCCCTTTGGTGTGGGAGCAGGCGCTGGACGTTTGCAATTTTGGGGCTGGGCTCTGGCGGCGGCGCTGAGAGCGAGCAAGGCACCAACGTCGGCACCCTGCGCTGGCTGGCAAGCGCGGAGCCCCGGTCCCTGTGGGGCTGTGGAAGGGCTGCCAAGGGAAGGCAAGGGCCAGCAACACCTGGGAGTCCTGGCCCCTTTGGTGTGGGAGCAGGCGCTGGACGTTTGCAATTTGGGGGCTGGGCTCTGGCGGCGGCGCTGAGAGCGAGCAAGGCACCAACGTCGGCACCCTGCGCTGGCTGGCAAGCGGGGAGCCCTGGTCCCTGTGGGGCTGTGGAAGGGCTGCCAAGGGAAGGCGAGGGCCAGCAACACCTGGGAGTCCTGGCCCCTTTGGTGTGGGAGCAGGCGCTGGACGTTTGCAATTTTGGGGCTGGGCTCTGGCGGCGGCGCTGAGAGCGAGCAAGGCACCAACGTCGGCACCCTGCGCTGGCTGGCAAGCGCGGAGCCCCGGTCCCTGTGGGGCTGTGGAAGGGCTGCCAAGGGAAGGCGAGGGCCAGCAACACCTGGGAGTCCTGGCCCCTTTGGTGTGGGAGCAGGCGCTGGACGTTTGCAATTTGGGGGCTGGGCTCTGGCGGCGGCGCTGAGAGCGAGCAAGGCACCAACGTCGGCACCCTGCGCTGGCTGGCAAGCGCGGAGCCCCGGTCCCTGTGGGGCTGTGGAAGGGCTGCCAAGGGAAGGCGAGGGCCAGCCACACCTGGGAGTCCTGGCCCCTTTGGTGTGGGAGCAGGCGCTGGACGTTTGCAATTTTGGGGCTGGGCTCTGGCGGCGGCGCTGAGAGCGAGCAAGGCACCAACGTCGGCACCCTGCGCTGGCTGGCAAGCGTGGAGCCCCGGTCCCTGTGGGGCTGTGGAAGGGCTGCCAAGTGAAGGCGAGGGCCAGCAACACCTGGGAGTCCTGGCCCCTTTGCTGTGGGAGCAGGCGCTGGACGTTTGCAATGTTGGGGCTGGGCTCTGGCGGCGGCGCTGAGAGCGAGCAAGGCACCAACGTCGGCACCCTGCGCTGGCTGGCAAGCGCGGAGCCCCGGTCCCTGTGGGGCTGTGGAAGGGCTGCCAAAGGGAAGGCGAGGGCCAGCCACACCTGGGAGTCCTGGCCCCTTTGGTGTGGGAGCAGGCGCTGGACGTTTGCAATTTTGGGGCTGGGCTCTGGCGGCGGCGCTGAGAGCGAGCAAGGCACCAACGTCGGCACCCTGCGCTGGCTGGCAAGCGCGGAGCCCCGGTCCCTGTGGGGCTGTGGAAGGGCTGCCAAGGGAAGGCGAGGGCCAGCCACACCTGGGAGTCCTGGCCCCTTTGGTGTGGGAGCAGGCGCTGGACGTTTGCAATTTTGGGGCTGGGCTCTGGCGGCGGCGCTGAGAGCGAGCAAGGCACCAACGTGGGCACCCTGCGCTGGCTGGCAAGCGCGGAGCCCCGGTCCCTGTGGGGCTGTGGAAGGGCTGCCAAGGGAAGGCGAGGGCCAGCCACACCTGGGAGTCCTGGCCCCTTTGGTGTGGGAGCAGGCGCTGGACGTTTGCAATTTGGGGGCTGGGCTCTGGCGGCGGCGCTGAGAGCGAGCAAGGCACCAACGTGGGCACCCTGCGCTGGCTGGCAAGCGCGGAGCCCCGGTCCCTGTGGGGCTGTGGAAGGGCTGCCAAGGGAAGGCGAGGGCCAGCAACACCTGGGAGTCCTGGCCCCTTTGGTGTGGGAGCAGGCGCTGGACGTTTGCAATTTTGGGGCTGGGCTCTGGCGGCGGCGCTGAGAGCGAGCAAGGCACCAACGTCGGCAGCCTGCGCTGGCTGGCAAGCGCGGAGCCCCGGTCCCTGTGGGGCTGTGGAAGGGCTGCCAAGGGAAGGCGAGGGCCAGCAACACCTGGGAGTCCTGGCCCCTTTGGTGTGGGAGCAGGTGCTGGACGTTTGCAATTTTGGGGCTGGGCTCTGGCGGCGGCGCTGAGAGCGAGCAAGGCACCAACGTGGGCACCCTGCGCTGGCTGGGAAGCGCGGAGCCCCGGTCCCTGTGGGGCTGTGGAAGGGCTGCCAAGGGAAGGCGAGGGCCAGCAACACCTGGGAGTCCTGGCCCCTTTGGTGTGGGAGCAGGCGCTGGACGTTTGCAATTTGGGGGCTGGGCTCTGGCGGCGGCGCTGAGAGCGAGCAAGGCAGCAACGTCGGCACCCTGCGCTGGCTGGCAAGCGCGGAGCCCCGGTCCCTGTGGGGCTGTGGAAGGGCTGCCAAGGGAAGGCGAGGGCCAGCAACACCTGGGAGTCCTGGCCCCTTTGGTGTGGGAGCAGGCGCTGGACGTTTGCAATTTGGGGGCTGGGCTCTGGCGGCGGCGCTGAGAGCGAGCAAGGCACCAACGTTGGCACCCTGCGCTGGCTGGCAAGCGCGGAGCCCCGGTCCCTGTGGGGCTGTGGAAGGGCTGCCAAGGGAAGGTGAGGGCCAGCAACACCTGGGAGTCCTGGCCCCTTTGGTGTGGGAGCAGGCGCTGGACGTTTGCAATTTTGGGGCTGGGCTCTGGCGGCGGCGCTGAGAGCGAGCAAGGCACCAACGTGGGCACCCTGCGCTGGCTGGCAAGCGCGGAGCCCCGGTCCCTGTGGGGCTGTGGAAGGGCTGCCAAGGGAAGGCGAGGGCCAGCAACACCTGGGAGTCCTGGCCCCTTTGGTGTGGGAGCAGGCGCTGGACGTTTGCAATTTGGGGGCTGGGCTCTGGCGGCGGCGCTGAGAGCGAGCAAGGCAGCAACGTGGGCACCCTGCGCTGGCTGGCAAGCGCGGAGCCCCGGTCCCTGTGGGGCTGTGGAAGGGCTGCCAAGGGAAGGCGAGGGCCAGCAACACCTGGGAGTCCTGGCCCCTTTGGTGTGGGAGCAGGCGCTGGACGTTTGCAATTTGGGGGCTGGGCTCTGGCGGCGGCGCTGAGAGCGAGCAAGGCACCAACGTCGGCACCCTGCGCTGGCTGGCAAGCGCGGAGCCCCGGTCCCTGTGGGGCTGTGGAAGGGCTGCCAAGGGAAGGCGAGGGCCAGCAACACCTGGGAGTCCTGGCCCCTTTGCTGTGGGAGCAGGCGCTGGACGTTTGCAATTTTGGGGCTGGGCTCTGGCGGCGGCGCTGAGAGCGAGCAAGGCACCAACGTCGGCACCCTGCGCTGGCTGGGAAGCGCGGAGCCCCGGTCCCTGTGGGGCTGTGGAAGGGCTGCCAAGGGAAGGCGAGGGCCAGCAACACCTGGGAGTCCTGGCCCCTTTGGTGTGGGAGCAGGCGCTGGACGTTTGCAATTTTGGGGCTGGGCTCTGGCGGCGGCGCTGAGAGCGAGCAAGGCACCAACGTCGGCACCCTGCGCTGGCTGGCAAGCGCGGAGCCCCGGTCCCTGTGGGGCTGTGGAAGGGCTGCCAAGGGAAGGCGAGGGCCAGCCACACCTGGGAGTCCTGGCCCCTTTGGTGTGGGAGCAGGCGCTGGACGTTTGCAATTTTGGGGCTGGGCTCTGGCGGCGGCGCTGAGAGCGAGCAAGGCACCAACGTCGGCACCCTGCGCTGGCTGGCAAGCGCGGAGCCCCGGTCCCTGTGGGGCTGTGGAAGGGCTGCCAAGGGAAGGCGAGGGCCAGCAACACCTGGGAGTCCTGGCCCCTTTGGTGTGGGAGCAGGCGCTGGACGTTTGCAATGTTGGGGCTGGGCTCTGGCGGCGGCGCTGAGAGCGAGCAAGGCACCAACGTGGGCACCCTGCGCTGGCTGGGAAGCGCGGAGCCCCGGTCCCTGTGGGGCTGTGGAAGGGCTGCCAAGGGAAGGCGAGGGCCAGCAACACCTGGGAGTCCTGGCCCCTTTGGTGTGGGAGCAGGCGCTGGACGTTTGCAATTTTGGGGCTGGGCTCTGGCGGCGGCGCTGAGAGCGAGCAAGGCACCAACGTCGGCACCCTGCGCTGGCTGGCAAGCGCGGAGCCCCGGTCCCTGTGGGGCTGTGGAAGGGCTGCCAAGGGAAGGCGAGGGCCAGCCACACCTGGGAGTCCTGGCCCCTTTGGTGTGGGAGCAGGCGCTGGACGTTTGCAATTTTGGGGCTGGGCTCTGGCGGCGGCGCTGAGAGCGAGGAAGGCAACAACGTCGGCACCCTGTGCTGGCTGGGAAGCGCGGAGCCCCGGTCCCTGTGGGGCTGTGGAAGGGCTGCCAAAGGAAGGCGAGGGCCAGCCACACCTGGGAGTCCTGGCCCCTTTGGTGTGGGAGCAGGCGCTGGACGTTTGCAATTTTGGGGCTGGGCTCTGGCGGCGGCGCTGAGAGCGAGCAAGGCACCAACGTCGGCACCCTGCGCTGGCTGGCAAGCGCGGAGCCCCGGTCCCTGTGGGGCTGTGGAAGGGCTGCCAAGGGAAGGCGAGGGCCAGCAACACCTGGGAGTCCTGGCCCCTTTGGTGTGGGAGCAGGCGCTGGACGTTTGCAATTTGGGGGCTGGGCTCTGGCGGCGGCGCTGAGAGCGAGCAAGGCACCAACGTGGGCACCCTGCGCTGGCTGGCAAGCGCGGAGCCCCGGTCCCTGTGGGGCTGTGGAAGGGCTGCCAAGGGAAGGCGAGGGCCAGCAACACCTGGGAGTCCTGGCCCCTTTGGTGTGGGAGCAGGCGCTGGACGTTTGCAATGTTGGGGCTGGGCTCTGGCGGCGGCGCTGAGAGCGAGCAAGGCACCAACGTCGGCAGCCTGCGCTGGCTGGCAAGCGCGGAGCCCCGGTCCCTGTGGGGCTGTGGAAGGGCTGCCAAGGGAAGGCGAGGGCCAGCAACACCTGGGAGTCCTGGCCCCTTTGGTGTGGGAGCAGGTGCTGGACGTTTGCAATTTTGGGGCTGGGCTCTGGCGGCGGCGCTGAGAGCGAGCAAGGCACCAACGTGGGCACCCTGCGCTGGCTGGGAAGCGCGGAGCCCCGGTCCCTGTGGGGCTGTGGAAGGGCTGCCAAGGGAAGGCGAGGGCCAGCAACACCTGGGAGTCCTGGCCCCTTTGGTGTGGGAGCAGGCGCTGGACGTTTGCAATTTTGGGGCTGGGCTCTGGCGACGGCGCTGAGAGCGAGCAAGGCACCAACGTCGGCATCCTGCGCTGGCTGGCAAGCGCGGAGCCCCGGTCCCTGTGGGGCTGTGGAAGGGCTGCCAAGGGAACGCGAGGGCCAGCAACACCTGGGAGTCCTGGCACCTTTGGTGTGGGAGCAGGCGCTGGACATTTGCAATTTTGGGGCTGGGGTCTGGCGGCGGCGCTGAGAGCGAGGAAGGCAACAAAGTCGGCACCCTGCGCTGGCTGGCAAGCGCGGAGCCCCGGTCCCTGTGGGGCTGTGGAAGGGCTGCCAAGGGAAGGCGAGGGCCAGCAACACCTGGGAGTCCTGGCCCCTTTGGTGTGGGAGCAGGCACTGGACGTTTGCAATGTTGGGGCTGGGCTCTGGCGGCGGCGCTGAGAGCGAGCAAGGCACCAACGTCGGCAGCCTGCGCTGGCTGGCAAGCGCGGAGCCCCGGTCCCTGTGGGGCTGTGGAAGGGCTGCCAAGGGAAGGCGAGGGCCAGCCACACCTGGGAGTCCTGGCCCCTTTGGTGTGGGAGCAGGCGCTGGACGTTTGCAATTTTGGGGCTGGGCTCTGGCGGCGGCGCTGAGAGCGAGCAAGGCACCAACGTCGGCACCCTGCGCTGGCTGGCAAGCGCGGAGCCCCGGTCCCTGTGGGGCTGTGGAAGGGCTGCCAAGGGAAGGCGAGGGCCAGCAACACCTGGGAGTCCTGGCCCCTTTGGTGTGGGAGCAGGCGCTGGACGTTTGCAATGTTGGGGCTGGGCTCTGGCGGCGGCGCTGAGAGCGAGCAAGGCACCAACGTCGGCACCCTGCGCTGGCTGGCAAGCGCGGAGCCCCGGTCCCTGTGGGGCTGTGGAAGGGCTGCCAAGGGAAGGCGAGGGCCAGCAACACCTGGGAGTCCTGGCCCCTTTGGTGTGGGAGCAGGCGCTGGACGTTTGCAATTTTGGGGCTGGGCTCTGGCGGCGGCGCTGAGAGCGAGCAAGGCAGCAACGTCGGCACCCTGCGCTGGCTGGCAAGCGCGGAGCCCCGGTCCCTGTGGGGCTGTGGAAGGGCTGCCAAGGGAAGGCGAGGGCCAGCCACACCTGGGAGTCCTGGCCCCTTTGCTGTGGGAGCAGGCGCTGGACGTTTGCAATTTTGGGGCTGGGCTCTGGCGGCGGCGCTGAGAGCGAGGAAGGCAACAACGTCGGCACCCTGCGCTGGCTGGGAAGCGCGGAGCCCCGGTCCCTGTGGGGCTGTGGAAGGGCTGCCAAAGGAAGGCGAGGGCCAGCCACACCTGGGAGTCCTGGCCCCTTTGGTGTGGGAGCAGGCGCTGGACGTTTGCAATTTTGGGGCTGGGCTCTGGCGGCGGCGCTGAGAGCGAGCAAGGCACCAACGTCGGCACCCTGCGCTGGCTGGCAAGCGCGGAGCCCCGGTCCCTGTGGGGCTGTGGAAGGGCTGCCAAGGGAAGGCGAGGGCCAGCAACACCTGGGAGTCCTGGCCCCTTTGCTGTGGGAGCAGGCGCTGGACGTTTGCAATTTGGGGGCTGGGCTCTGGCGGCGGCGCTGAGAGCGAGCAAGGCACCAACGTCGGCACCCTGCGCTGGCTGGCAAGCGCGGAGCCCCGGTCCCTGTGGGGCTGTGGAAGGGCTGCCAAGGGAAGGCGAGGGCCAGCAACACCTGGGAGTCCTGGCCCCTTTGGTGTGGGAGCAGGCGCTGGACGTTTGCAATGTTGGGGCTGGGCTCTGGCGGCGGCGCTGAGAGCGAGCAAGGCACCAACGTCGGCAGCCTGCGCTGGCTGGCAAGCGCGGAGCCCCGGTCCCTGTGGGGCTGTGGAAGGGCTGCCAAGGGAAGGCGAGGGCCAGCAACACCTGGGAGTCCTGGCCCCTTTGGTGTGGGAGCAGGTGCTGGACGTTTGCAATTTTGGGGCTGGGCTCTGGCGGCGGCGCTGAGAGCGAGCAAGGCACCAACGTCGGCACCCTGCGCTGGCTGGGAAGCGCGGAGCCCCGGTCCCTGTGGGGCTGTGGAAGGGCTGCCAAGGGAAGGCGAGGGCCAGCAACACCTGGGAGTCCTGGCCCCTTTGGTGTGGGAGCAGGCGCTGGACGTTTGCAATTTTGGGGCTGGGCTCTGGCGGCGGCGCTGAGAGCGAGCAAGGCACCAACGTCGGCATCCTGCGCTGGCTGGCAAGCGCGGAGCCCCGGTCCCTGTGGGGCTGTGGAAGGGCTGCCAAGGGAAGGCGAGGGCCAGCAACACCTGGGAGTCCTGGCCCCTTTGGTGTGGGAGCAGGCGCTGGACGTTTGCAATTTTGGGGCTGGGCTCTGGCGGCGGCGCTGAGAGCGAGCAAGGCAACAAAGTCGGCACCCTGCGCTGGCTGGCAAGCGCGGAGCCCCGGTCCCTGTGGGGCTGTGGAAGGGCTGCCAAGGGAAGGCGAGGGCCAGCAACACCTGGGAGTCCTGGCCCCTTTGGTGTGGGAGCAGGCGCTGGACGTTTGCAATGTTGGGGCTGGGCTCTGGCGGCGGCGCTGAGAGCGAGCAAGGCACCAACGTCGGCAGCCTGCGCTGGCTGGCAAGCGCGGAGTCCCGGTCCCTGTGGGGCTGTGGAAGGGCTGCCAAGGGAAGGCGAGGGCCAGCAACACCTGGGAGTCCTGGCCCCTTTGGTGTGGGAGCAGGTGCTGGACGTTTGCAATTTTGGGGCTGGGCTCTGGCGGCGGCGCTGAGAGCGAGCAAGGCACCAACGTGGGCACCCTGCGCTGGCTGGGAAGCGCGGAGCCCCGGTCCCTGTGGGGCTGTGGAAGGGCTGCCAAGGGAAGGCGAGGGCCAGCAACACCTGGGAGTCCTGGCCCCTTTGGTGTGGGAGCAGGCGCTGGACGTTTGCAATTTTGGGGCTGGGCTCTGGCGGCGGCGCTGAGAGCGAGCAAGGCACCAACGTCGGCACCCTGCGCTGGCTGGCAAGCGCGGAGCCCCGGTCCCTGTGGGGCTGTGGAAGGGCTGCCAAGGGAAGGCGAGGGCCAGCAACACCTGGGAGTCCTGGCCCCTTTGGTGTGGGAGCAGGCGCTGGACGTTTGCAATTTTGGGGCTGGGCTCTGGCGGCGGCGCTGAGAGCGAGGAAGGCAACAAAGTCGGCACCCTGCGCTGGCTGGCAAGCGCGGAGCCCCGGTCCCTGTGGGGCTGTGGAAGGGCTGCCAAGGGAAGGCGAGGGCCAGCAACACCTGGGAGTCCTGGCCCCTTTGGTGTGGGAGCAGGCGCTGGACGTTTGCAATTTTGGGGCTGGGCTCTGGCGGCGGCGCTGAGAGCGAGCAAGGCACCAACGTCGGCACCCTGCGCTGGCTGGCAAGCGCGGAGCCCCGGTCCCTGTGGGGCTGTGGAAGGGCTGCCAAGGGAAGGCGAGGGCCAGCAACACCTGGGAGTCCTGGCCCCTTTGGTGTGGGAGCAGGCGCTGGATGTTTGCAATTTTGGGGCTGGGCTCTGGCGGCGGCGCTGAGAGCGAGCAAGGCAGCAACGTCGGCACCCTGCGCTGGCTGGCAAGCGCGGAGCCCCGGTCCCTGTGGGGCTGTGGAAGGGCTGCCAAGGGAAGGCGAGGGCCAGCAACACCTGGGAGTCCTGGCCCCTTTGGTGTGGGAGCAGGCGCTGGACGTTTGCAATTTTGGGGCTGGGCTCTGGCGGCGGCGCTGAGAGCGAGCAAGGCACCAACGTCGGCACCCTGCGCTGGCTGGCAAGCGCGGAGCCCCGGTCCCTGTGGGGCTGTGGAAGGGCTGCCAAGGGAAGGCGAGGGCCAGCAACACCTGGGAGTCCTGGCCCCTTTGGTGTGGGAGCAGGCGCTGGACGTTTGCAATTTGGGGGCTGGGCTCTGGCGGCGGCGCTGAGAGCGAGCAAGGCACCAACGTCGGCACCCTGCGCTGGCTGGCAAGCGCGGAGCCCCGGTCCCTGTGGGGCTGTGGAAGGGCTGCCAAAGGAAGGCGAGGGCCAGCCACACCTGGGAGTCCTGGCCCCTTTGGTGTGGGAGCAGGCGCTGGACGTTTGCAATTTTGGGGCTGGGCTCTGGCGGCGGCGCTGAGAGCGAGCAAGGCACCAACGTCGGCACCCTGCGCTGGCTGGCAAGCGGGGAGCCCCGGTCCCTGTGGGGCTGTGGAAGGGCTGCCAAGGGAAGGCGAGGGCCAGCAACACCTGGGAGTCCTGGCCCCTTTGGTGTGGGAGCAGGCGCTGGACGTTTGCAATTTTGGGGCTGGGCTCTGGCGGCGGCGCTGAGAGCGAGCAAGGCACCAACGTCGGCACCCTGCGCTGGCTGGCAAGCGCGGAGCCCCGGTCCCTGTGGGGCTGTGGAAGGGCTGCCAAGGGAAGGCGAGGGCCAGCAACACCTGGGAGTCCTGGCCCCTTTGGTGTGGGAGCAGGCGCTGGACGTTTGCAATGTTGGGGCTGGGCTCTGGCGGCGGCGCTGAGAGCGAGCAAGGCACCAACGTCGGCACCCTGCGCTGGCTGGCAAGCGCGGAGCCCCGGTCCCTGTGGGGCTGTGGAAGGGCTGCCAAGGGAAGGCGAGGGCCAGCAACACCTGGGAGTCCTGGCCCCTTTGGTGTGGGAGCAGGTGCTGGACGTTTGCAATTTTGGGGCTGGGCTCTGGCGGCGGCGCTGAGAGCGAGCAAGGCACCAACGTCGGCACCCTGCGCTGGCTGGCAAGCGCGGAGCCCCGGTCCCTGTGGGGCTGTGGAAGGGCTGCCAAGGGAAGGCGAGGGCCAGCAACACCTGGGAGTCCTGGCCCCTTTGGTGTGGGAGCAGGCGCTGGACGTTTGCAATGTTGGGGCTGGGCTCTGGCGGCGGCGCTGAGAGCGAGCAAGGCAGCAACGTCGGCACCCTGCGCTGGCTGGCAAGCGCGGAGCCCCGGTCCCTGTGGGGCTGTGGAAGGGCTGCCAAGGGAAGGCGAGGGCCAGCAACACCTGGGAGTCCTGGCCCCTTTGGTGTGGGAGCAGGCGCTGGACGTTTGCAATGTTGGGGCTGGGCTCTGGCGGCGGCGCTGAGAGCGAGCAAGGCAGCAACGTCGGCACCCTGCGCTGGCTGGCAAGCGCGGAGCCCCGGTCCCTGTGGGGCTGTGGAAGGGCTGCCAAGGGAAGGCGAGGGCCAGCAACACCTGGGAGTCCTGGCCCCTTTGCTGTGGGAGCAGGCGCTGGACGTTTGCAATTTTGGGGCTGGGCTCTGGCGGCGGCGCTGAGAGCGAGCAAGGCACCAACGTCGGCACCCTGCGCTGGCTGGCAAGCGCGGAGCCCCGGTCCCTGTGGGGCTGTGGAAGGGCTGCCAAGGGAAGGCGAGGGCCAGCAACACCTGGGAGTCCTGGCCCCTTTGGTGTGGGAGCAGGCGCTGGACGTTTGCAATTTGGGGGCTGGGCTCTGGCGGCGGCGCTGAGAGCGAGCAAGGCACCAACGTCGGCACCCTGCGCTGGCTGGCAAGCGCGGAGCCCCGGTCCCTGTGGGGCTGTGGAAGGGCTGCCAAGGGAAGGCGAGGGCCAGCAACACCTGGGAGTCCTGGCCCCTTTGGTGTGGGAGCAGGCGCTGGACGTTTGCAATTTTGGGGCTGGGCTCTGGCGGCGGCGCTGAGAGCGAGCAAGGCACCAACGTCGGCACCCTGCGCTGGCTGGCAAGCGCGGAGCCCCGGTCCCTGTGGGGCTGTGGAAGGGCTGCCAAGGGAAGGCGAGGGCCAGCAACACCTGGGAGTCCTGGCCCCTTTGGTGTGGGAGCAGGCGCTGGACGTTTGCAATTTGGGGGCTGGGCTCTGGCGGCGGCGCTGAGAGCGAGCAAGGCACCAACGTCGGCACCCTGCGCTGGCTGGCAAGCGCGGAGCCCCGGTCCCTGTGGGGCTGTGGAAGGGCTGCCAAGGGAAGGCGAGGGCCAGCAACACCTGGGAGTCCTGGCCCCTTTGGTGTGGGAGCAGGCGCTGGACGTTTGCAATTTTGGGGCTGGGCTCTGGCGGCGGCGCTGAGAGCGAGCAAGGCACCAACGTCGGCAGCCTGCGCTGGCTGGCAAGCGCGGAGCCCCGGTCCCTGTGGGGCTGTGGAAGGGCTGCCAAGGGAAGGCGAGGGCCAGCAACACCTGGGAGTCCTGGCCCCTTTGGTGTGGGAGCAGGTGCTGGACGTTTGCAATTTTGGGGCTGGGCTCTGGCGGCGGCGCTGAGAGCGAGCAAGGCACCAACGTCGGCACCCTGCGCTGGCTGGGAAGCGCGGAGCCCCGGTCCCTGTGGGGCTGTGGAAGGGCTGCCAAGGGAAGGCGAGGGCCAGCAACACCTGGGAGTCCTGGCCCCTTTGGTGTGGGAGCAGGCGCTGGACGTTTGCAATTTTGGGGCTGGGCTCTGGCGGCGGCGCTGAGAGCGAGCAAGGCACCAACGTCGGCATCCTGCGCTGGCTGGCAAGCGCGGAGCCCCGGTCCCTGTGGGGCTGTGGAAGGGCTGCCAAGGGAAGGCGAGGGCCAGCAACACCTGGGAGTCCTGGCCCCTTTGGTGTGGGAGCAGGCGCTGGACGTTTGCAATTTTGGGGCTGGGCTCTGGCGGCGGCGCTGAGAGCGAGGAAGGCAACAAAGTCGGCACCCTGCGCTGGCTGGCAAGCGCGGAGCCCCGGTCCCTGTGGGGCTGTGGAAGGGCTGCCAAGGGAAGGCGAGGGCCAGCAACACCTGGGAGTCCTGGCCCCTTTGGTGTGGGAGCAGGCGCTGGACGTTTGCAATGTTGGGGCTGGGCTCTGGCGGCGGCGCTGAGAGCGAGCAAGGCACCAACGTCGGCAGCCTGCGCTGGCTGGCAAGCGCGGAGCCCCGGTCCCTGTGGGGCTGTGGAAGGGCTGCCAAGGGAAGGCGAGGGCCAGCCACACCTGGGAGTCCTGGCCCCTTTGGTGTGGGAGCAGGTGCTGGACGTTTGCAATTTTGGGGCTGGGCTCTGGCGGCGGCGCTGAGAGCGAGCAAGGCACCAACGTGGGCACCCTGCGCTGGCTGGGAAGCGCGGAGCCCCGGTCCCTGTGGGGCTGTGGAAGGGCTGCCAAGGGAAGGCGAGGGCCAGCAACACCTGGGAGTCCTGGCCCCTTTGGTGTGGGAGCAGGCGCTGGACGTTTGCAATTTTGGGGCTGGGCTCTGGCGGCGGCGCTGAGAGCGAGCAAGGCACCAACGTCGGCACCCTGCGCTGGCTGGCAAGCGCGGAGCCCCGGTCCCTGTGGGGCTGTGGAAGGGCTGCCAAGGGAAGGCGAGGGCCAGCAACACCTGGGAGTCCTGGCCCCTTTGGTGTGGGAGCAGGCGCTGGACGTTTGCAATTTTGGGGCTGGGCTCTGGCGGCGGCGCTGAGAGCGAGGAAGGCAACAAAGTCGGCACCCTGCGCTGGCTGGCAAGCGCGGAGCCCCGGTCCCTGTGGGGCTGTGGAAGGGCTGCCAAGGGAAGGCGAGGGCCAGCAACACCTGGGAGTCCTGGCCCCTTTGGTGTGGGAGCAGGCGCTGGACGTTTGGAATTTTGGGGCTGGGCTCTGGCGGCGGCGCTGAGAGCGAGCAAGGCACCAACGTCGGCAGCCTGCGCTGGCTGGCAAGCGCGGAGCCCCGGTCCCTGTGGGGCTGTGGAAGGGCTGCCAAGGGAAGGCGAGGGCCAGCAACACCTGGGAGTCCTGGCCCCTTTGGTGTGGGAGCAGGCGCTGGACGTTTGCAATTTGGGGGCTGGGCTCTGGCGGCGGCGCTGAGAGCGAGCAAGGCACCAACGTCGGCACCCTGCGCTGGCTGGCAAGCGCGGAGCCCCGGTCCCTGTGGGGCTGTGGAAGGGCTGCCAAAGGAAGGCGAGGGCCAGCCACACCTGGGAGTCCTGGCCCCTTTGGTGTGGGAGCAGGCGCTGGACGTTTGCAATTTTGGGGCTGGGCTCTGGCGGCGGCGCTGAGAGCGAGCAAGGCACCAACGTCGGCACCCTGCGCTGGCTGGCAAGCGGGGAGCCCCGGTCCCTGTGGGGCTGTGGAAGGGCTGCCAAGGGAAGGCGAGGGCCAGCAACACCTGGGAGTCCTGGCCCCTTTGGTGTGGGAGCAGGCGCTGGACGTTTGCAATGTTGGGGCTGGGCTCTGGCGGCGGCGCTGAGAGCGAGCAAGGCACCAACGTCGGCACCCTGCGCTGGCTGGCAAGCGCGGAGCCCCGGTCCCTGTGGGGCTGTGGAAGGGCTGCCAAGGGAAGGCGAGGGCCAGCAACACCTGGGAGTCCTGGCCCCTTTGGTGTGGGAGCAGGCGCTGGACGTTTGCAATTTTGGGGCTGGGCTCTGGCGGCGGCGCTGAGAGCGAGCAAGGCACCAACGTCGGCACCCTGCGCTGGCTGGCAAGCGCGGAGCCCCGGTCCCTGTGGGCTGTGGAAGGGCTGCCAAGGGAAGGCGAGGGCCAGCAACACCTGGGAGTCCTGGCCCCTTTGGTGTGGGAGCAGGTGCTGGACGTTTGCAATTTTGGGGCTGGGCTCTGGCGGCGGCGCTGAGAGCGAGCAAGGCACCAACATCGGCACCCTGCGCTGGCTGGCAAGCGCGGAGCCCCGGTCCCTGTGGGGCTGTGGAAGGGCTGCCAAGGGAAGGCGAGGGCCAGCAACACCTGGGAGTCCTGGCCCCTTTGGTGTGGGAGCAGGCGCTGGACGTTTGCAATTTTGGGGCTGGGCTCTGGCGGCGGCGCTGAGAGCGAGCAAGGCACCAACGTCGGCACCCTGCGCTGGCTGGCAAGCGCGGAGCCCCGGTCCCTGTGGGGCTGTGGAAGGGCTGCCAAGGGAAGGCGAGGGCCAGCAACACCTGGGAGTCCTGGCCCCTTTGGTGTGGGAGCAGGCGCTGGACGTTTGCAATGTTGGGGCTGGGCTCTGGCGGCGGCGCTGAGAGCGAGCAAGGCACCAACGTCGGCACCCTGCGCTGGCTGGCAAGCGCGGAGCCCCGGTCCCTGTGGGGCTGTGGAAGGGCTGCCAAGGGAAGGCGAGGGCCAGCAACACCTGGGAGTCCTGGCCCCTTTGGTGTGGGAGCAGGCGCTGGACGTTTGCAATTTTGGGGCTGGGCTCTGGCGGCGGCGCTGAGAGCGAGCAAGGCACCAACGTCGGCACCCTGCGCTGGCTGGCAAGCGCGGAGCCCCGGTCCCTGTGGGGCTGTGGAAGGGCTGCCAAGGGAAGGCGAGGGCCAGCAACACCTGGGAGTCCTGGCCCCTTTGGTGTGGGAGCAGGCGCTGGACGTTTGCAATTTGGGGCTGGGCTCTGGCGGCGGCGCTGAGAGCGAGCAAGGCACCAACGTCGGCACCCTGCGCTGGCTGGCAAGCGCGGAGCCCCGGTCCCTGTGGGGCTGTGGAAGGGCTGCCAAGGGAAGGCGAGGGCCAGCAACACCTGGGAGTCCTGGCCCCTTTGGTGTGGGAGCAGGCGCTGGACGTTTGCAATTTTGGGGCTGGGCTCTGGCGGCGGCGCTGAGAGCGAGCAAGGCACCAACGTCGGCACCCTGCGCTGGCTGGCAAGCGCGGAGCCCCGGTCCCTGTGGGGCTGTGGAAGGGCTGCCAAGGGAAGGCGAGGGCCAGCAACACCTGGGAGTCCTGGCCCCTTTGGTGTGGGAGCAGGCGCTGGACGTTTGCAATTTTGGGGCTGGGCTCTGGCGGCAGCGCTGAGAGCGAGCAAGGCACCAACGTCGGCACCCTGCGCTGGCTGGCAAGCGCGGAGCCCCGGTCCCTGTGGGGCTGTGGAAGGGCTGCCAAAGGAAGGCGAGGGCCAGCAACACCTGGGAGTCCTGGCCCCTTTGGTGTGGGAGCAGGCGCTGGACGTTTGCAATTTTGGGGCTGGGCTCTGGCGGCGGCGCTGAGAGCGAGCAAGGCACCAACGTCGGCACCCTGCGCTGGCTGGCAAGCGCGGAGCCCCCGGTCCCTGTGGGGCTGTGGAAGGGCTGCCAAGGGAAGGCGAGGGCCAGCAACACCTGGGAGTCCTGGCCCCTTTGGTGTGGGAGCAGGCGCTGGACGTTTGCAATTTTGGGGCTGGGCTCTGGCGGCGGCGCTGAGAGCGAGCAAGGCACCAACGTCGGCACCCTGCGCTGGCTGGCAAGCGCGGAGCCCCGGTCCTGTGGGGCTGTGGAAGGGCTGCCAAAGGAAGGCGAGGGCCAGCAACACCTGGGAGTCCTGGCCCCTTTGGTGTGGGAGCAGGCGCTGGACGTTTGCAATGTTGGGGCTGGGCTCTGGCGGCGGCGCTGAGAGCGAGCAAGGCACCAACGTCGGCAGCCTGCGCTGGCTGGCAAGCGCGGAGCCCCGGTCCCTGTGGGGCTGTGGAAGGCTGCCAAGGGAAGGCGAGGGCCAGCAACACCTGGGAGTCCTGGCCCCTTTGGTGTGGGAGCAGGCGCTGGACGTTTGCAATTTGGGGGCTGGGCTCTGGCGGCGGCGCTGAGAGCGAGCAAGGCACCAACGTCGGCACCCTGCGCTGGCTGGCAAGCGCGGAGCCCCGGTCCCTGTGGGGCTGTGGAAGGGCTGCCAAGGGAAGGCGAGGGCCAGCAACACCTGGGAGTCCTGGCCCCTTTGGTGTGGGAGCAGGCGCTGGACGTTTGCAATTTTGGGGCTGGGCTCTGGCGGCGGCGCTGAGAGCGAGCAAGGCACCAACGTCGGCACCCTGTGCTGGCTGGCAAGCGCGGAGCCCCGGTCCCTGTGGGGCTGTGGAAGGGCTGCCAAGGGAAGGCGAGGGCCAGCAACACCTGGGAGTCCTGGCCCCTTTGGTGTGGGAGCAGGCGCTGGACGTTTGCAATTTTGGGGCTGGGCTCTGGCGGCGGCGCTGAGAGCGAGCAAGGCACCAACGTCGGCACCCTGCGCTGGCTGGCAAGCGCGGAGCCCCGGTCCCTGTGGGGCTGTGGAAGGGCTGCCAAGGGAAGGCGAGGGCCAGCAACACCTGGGAGTCCTGGCCCCTTTGGTGTGGGAGCAGGCGCTGGACGTTTGCAATTTTGGGGCTGGGCTCTGGCGGCGGTGCTGAGAGCGAGCAAGGCACCAACGTGGGCACCCTGCGCTGGCTGGCAAGCGCGGAGCCCCGGTCCCTGTGGGGCTGTGGAAGGGCTGCCAAAGGAAGGCGAGGGCCAGCAACACCTGGGAGTCCTGGCCCCTTTGGTGTGGGAGCAGGCGCTGGACGTTTGCAATTTTGGGGCTGGGCTCTGGCGGCGGCGCTGAGAGCGAGCAAGGCACCAACGTCGGCACCCTGCGCTGGCTGGCAAGCGCGGAGCCCCGGTCCCTGTGGGGCTGTGGAAGGGCTGCCAAGGGAAGGCGAGGGCCAGCAACACCTGGGAGTCCTGGCCCCTTTGGTGTGGGAGCAGGCGCTGGACGTTTGCAATGTTGGGGCTGGGCTCTGGCGGCGGCGCTGAGAGCGAGCAAGGCACCAACGTCGGCACCCTGCGCTGGCTGGCAAGCGCGGAGCCCCGGTCCCTGTGGGGCTGTGGAAGGGCTGCCAAGGGAAGGCTAGGGCCAGCCACACCTGGGAGTCCTGGCCCCTTTGCTGTGGGAGCAGGCGCTGGACGTTTGCAATGTTGGGGCTGGGCTCTGGCGGCGGCGCTGAGAGCGAGCAAGGCACCAACGTCGGCACCCTGCGCTGGCTGGCAAGCGCGGAGCCCCGGTCCCTGTGGGGCTGTGGAAGGGCTGCCAAGGGAAGGCGAGGGCCAGCCACACCTGGGAGTCCTGGCCCCTTTGGTGTGGGAGCAGGCGCTGGACGTTTGCAATTTTGGGGCTGGGCTCTGGCGGCGGCGCTGAGAGCGAGCAAGGCACCAACGTCGGCACCCTGCGCTGGCTGGCAAGCGCGGAGCCCCGGTCCCTGTGGGGCTGTGGAAGGGCTGCCAAGGGAAGGCGAGGGCCAGCAACACCTGGGAGTCCTGGCCCCTTTGGTGTGGGAGCAGGCGCTGGACGTTTGCAATTTTGGGGCTGGGCTCTGGCGGCGGCGCTGAGAGCGAGGAAGGCAACAACGTCGGCACCCTGCGCTGGCTGGCAAGCGCGGAGCCCCGGTCCCTGTGGGGCTGTGGAAGGGCTGCCAAAGGAAGGCGAGGGCCAGCAACACCTGGGAGTCCTGGCCCCTTTGGTGTGGGAGCAGGCGCTGGACGTTTGCAATTTTGGGGCTGGGCTCTGGCGGCGGCGCTGAGAGCGAGCAAGGCACCAACGTCGGCACCCTGCGCTGGCTGGCAAGCGCGGAGCCCCGGTCCCTGTGGGGCTGTGGAAGGGCTGCCAAGGGAAGGCGAGGGCCAGCAACACCTGGGAGTCCTGGCCCCTTTGGTGTGGGAGCAGGCGCTGGACGTTTGCAATTTTGGGGCTGGGCTCTGGCGGCGGCGCTGAGAGCGAGCAAGGCACCAACGTCGACACCCTGCGCTGGCTGGCAAGCGCGGAGCCCCGGTCCCTGTGGGGCTGTGGAAGGGCTGCCAAAGGAAGGCGAGGGCCAGCAACACCTGGGAGTCCTGGCCCCTTTGGTGTGGGAGCAGGCGCTGGACGTTTGCAATGTTGGGGCTGGGCTCTGGCGGCGGCGCTGAGAGCGAGCAAGGCACCAACGTCGGCAGCCTGCGCTGGCTGGCAAGCGCGGAGCCCCGGTCCCTGTGGGGCTGTGGAAGGGCTGCCAAGGGAAGGCGAGGGCCAGCAACACCTGGGAGTCCTGGCCCCTTTGGTGTGGGAGCAGGCGCTGGACGTTTGCAATTTGGGGCTGGGCTCTGGCGGCGGCGCTGAGAGCGAGCAAGGCAGCAACGTCGGCACCCTGCGCTGGCTGGCAAGCGCGGAGCCCCGGTCCCTGTGGGGCTGTGGAAGGGCTGCCAAGGGAAGGCGAGGGCCAGCAACACCTGGGAGTCCTGGCCCCTTTGGTGTGGGAGCAGGCGCTGGACGTTTGCAATGTTGGGGCTGGGCTCTGGCGGCGGCGCTGAGAGCGAGCAAGGCACCAACGTCGGCACCCTGCGCTGGCTGGCAAGCGCGGAGCCCCGGTCCCTGTGGGGCTGTGGAAGGGCTGCCAAGGGAAGGCGAGGGCCAGCAACACCTGGGAGTCCTGGCCCCTTTGGTGTGGGAGCAGGCGCTGGACGTTTGCAATTTTGGGGCTGGGCTCTGGCGGCGGTGCTGAGAGCGAGCAAGGCACCAACGTGGGCACCCTGCGCTGGCTGGCAAGCGCGGAGCCCCGGTCCCTGTGGGGCTGTGGAAGGGCTGCCAAAGGAAGGCGAGGGCCAGCAACACCTGGGAGTCCTGGCCCCTTTGGTGTGGGAGCAGGCGCTGGACGTTTGCAATTTTGGGGCTGGGCTCTGGCGGCGGCGCTGAGAGCGAGCAAGGCACCAACGTCGGCACCCTGCGCTGGCTGGCAAGCGCGGAGCCCCGGTCCCTGTGGGGCTGTGGAAGGGCTGCCAAGGGAAGGCGAGGGCCAGCAACACCTGGGAGTCCTGGCCCCTTTGGTGTGGGAGCAGGCGCTGGACGTTTGCAATGTTGGGGCTGGGCTCTGGCGGCGGCGCTGAGAGCGAGCAAGGCACCAACGTCGGCACCCTGCGCTGGCTGGCAAGCGCGGAGCCCCGGTCCCTGTGGGGCTGTGGAAGGGCTGCCAAGGGAAGGCGAGGGCCAGCAACACCTGGGAGTCCTGGCCCCTTTGGTGTGGGAGCAGGCGCTGGACGTTTGCAATTTTGGGGGCTGGGCTCTGGCGGCGGCGCTGAGAGCGAGCAAGGCACCAACGTCGGCACCCTGCGCTGGCTGGCAAGCGCGGAGCCCCGGTCCCTGTGGGGCTGTGGAAGGGCTGCCAAGGGAAGGCGAGGGCCAGCCACACCTGGGAGTCCTGGCCCCTTTGGTGTGGGAGCAGGCGCTGGACGTTTGCAATTTTGGGGCTGGGCTCTGGCGGCGGCGGAGAGCGAGCAAGGCACCAACGTCGGCACCCTGCGCTGGCTGGCAAGCGCGGAGCCCCGGTCCCTGTGGGGCTGTGGAAGGGCTGCCAAGGGAAGGCGAGGGCCAGCAACACCTGGGAGTCCTGGCCCCTTTGGTGTGGGAGCAGGCGCTGGACGTTTGCAATTTTGGGGCTGGGCTCTGGCGGCGGCGCTGAGAGCGAGGAAGGCAACAACGTCGGCACCCTGCGCTGGCTGGCAAGCGCGGAGCCCCGGTCCCTGTGGGGCTGTGGAAGGGCTGCCAAAGGAAGGCGAGGGCCAGCAACACCTGGGAGTCCTGGCCCCTTTGGTGTGGGAGCAGGCGCTGGACGTTTGCAATTTTGGGGCTGGGCTCTGGCGGCGGCGCTGAGAGCGAGCAAGGCACCAACGTCGGCACCCTGCGCTGGCTGGCAAGCGCGGAGCCCCGGTCCCTGTGGGGCTGTGGAAGGGCTGCCAAGGGAAGGCGAGGGCCAGCAACACCTGGGAGTCCTGGCCCCTTTGGTGTGGGAGCAGGCGCTGGACGTTTGCAATTTGGGGGCTGGGCTCTGGCGGCGGCGCTGAGAGCGAGCAAGGCAGCAACGTCGGCACCCTGCGCTGGCTGGCAAGCGCGGAGCCCCGGTCCCTGTGGGGCTGTGGAAGGGCTGCCAAGGGAAGGCGAGGGCCAGCAACACCTGGGAGTCCTGGCCCCTTTGGTGTGGGAGCAGGCGCTGGACGTTTGCAATGTTGGGGCTGGGCTCTGGCGGCGGCGCTGAGAGCGAGCAAGGCACCAACGTCGGCACCCTGCGCTGGCTGGCAAGCGCGGAGCCCCGGTCCCTGTGGGGCTGTGGAAGGGCTGCCAAGGGAAGGCGAGGGCCAGCAACACCTGGGAGTCCTGGCCCCTTTGGTGTGGGAGCAGGCGCTGGACGTTTGCAATGTTGGGGCTGGGCTCTGGCGGCGGCGCTGAGAGCGAGCAAGGCACCAACATCGGCACCCTGCGCTGGCTGGCAAGCGCGGAGCCCCGGTCCCTGTGGGGCTGTGGAAGGGCTGCCAAGGGAAGGCGAGGGCCAGCAACACCTGGGAGTCCTGGCCCCTTTTGGTGTGGGAGCAGGCGCTGGACGTTTGCAATGTTGGGGCTGGGCTCTGGCGGCGGCGCTGAGAGCGAGCAAGGCACCAACGTCGGCACCCTGCGCTGGCTGGCAAGCGCGGAGCCCCGGTCCCTGTGGGGCTGTGGAAGGGCTGCCAAGGGAAGGCGAGGGCCAGCAACACCTGGGAGTCCTGGCCCCTTTGGTGTGGGAGCAGGCGCTGGACGTTGCAATGTTGGGGCTGGGCTCTGGCGGCGGCGCTGAGAGCGAGCAAGGCACCAACGTCGGCACCCTGCGCTGGCTGGCAAGCGCAGAGCCCCGGTCCCTGTGGGGCTGTGGAAGGGCTGCCAAGGGAAGGCGAGGGCCAGCCACACCTGGGAGTCCTGGCCCCTTTGCTGTGGGAGCAGGCGCTGGACGTTTGCAATTTTGGGGCTGGGCTCTGGCGGCGGCGCTGAGAGCGAGCAAGGCACCAACGTGGGCACCCTGCGCTGGCTGGCAAGCGCGGAGCCCCGGTCCCTGTGGGGCTGTGGAAGGGCTGCCAAGGAAGGCGAGGGCCAGCAACACCTGGGAGTCCTGGCCCCTTTGGTGTGGGAGCAGGCGCTGGACGTTTGCAATTTTGGGGCTGGGCTCTGGCGGCGGCGCTGAGAGCGAGCAAGGCACCAACGTCGGCACCCTGCGCTGGCTGGCAAGCGCGGAGCCCCGGTCCCTGTGGGGCTGTGGAAGGGCTGCCAAGGGAAGGCGAGGGCCAGCAACACCTGGGAGTCCTGGCCCCTTTGGTGTGGGAGCAGGCGCTGGACGTTTGCAATTTTGGGGCTGGGCTCTGGCGGCGGCGCTGAGAGCGAGCAAGGCACCAACGTCGGCACCCTGCGCTGGCTGGCAAGCGCGGAGCCCCGGTCCCTGTGGGGCTGTGGAAGGGCTGCCAAGGGAAGGCGAGGGCCAGCAACACCTGGGAGTCCTGGCCCCTTTGGTGTGGGAGCAGGCGCTGGACGTTTGCAATGTTGGGGCTGGGCTCTGGCGGCGGCGCTGAGAGCGAGCAAGGCAGCAACGTCGGCACCCTGCGCTGGCTGGCAAGCGCGGAGCCCCGGTCCCTGTGGGGCTGTGGAAGGGCTGCCAAGGGAAGGCGAGGGCCAGCCACACCTGGGAGTCCTGGCCCCTTTGGTGTGGGAGCAGGCGCTGGACGTTTGCAATTTTGGGGCTGGGCTCTGGCGGCGGCGCTGAGAGCGAGCAAGGCAGCAACGTCGGCACCCTGCGCTGGCTGGCAAGCGCGGAGCCCCGGTCCCTGTGGGGCTGTGGAAGGGCTGCCAAGGGAAGGCGAGGGCCAGCAACACCTGGGAGTCCTGGCCCCTTTGGTGTGGGAGCAGGCGCTGGACGTTTGCAATTTTGGGGCTGGCTCTGGCGGCGGCGCTGAGAGCGAGCAAGGCAGCCAACGTCGGCACCCTGCGCTGGCTGGCAAGCGCGGAGCCCCGGTCCCTGTGGGGCTGTGGAAGGGCTGCCAAGGGAAGGCGAGGGCCAGCAACACCTGGGAGTCCTGGCCCCTTTGGCTGTGGGAGCAGGCGCTGGACGTTTGCAATTTTGGGGCTGGGCTCTGGCGGCGGCGCTGAGAGCGAGCAAGGCACCAACGTGGGCACCCTGCGCTGGCTGGCAAGCGCGGAGCCCCGGTCCCTGTGGGGCTGTGGAAGGGCTGCCAAGGGAAGGCGAGGGCCAGCAACACCTGGGAGTCCTGGCCCCTTTGGTGTGGGAGCAGGCGCTGGACGTTTGCAATGTTGGGGCTGGGCTCTGGCGGCGGCGCTGAGAGCGAGCAAGGCACCAACGTCGGCACCCTGCGCTGGCTGGCAAGCGCGGAGCCCCGGTCCCTGTGGGGCTGTGGAAGGGCTGCCAAGGGAAGGCGAGGGCCAGCAACACCTGGGAGTCCTGGCCCCTTTGGTGTGGGAGCAGGCGCTGGACGTTTGCAATGTTGGGGCTGGGCTCTGGCGGCGGCGCTGAGAGCGAGCAAGGCAGCAACGTCGGCACCCTGCGCTGGCTGGCAAGCGCGGAGCCCCGGTCCCTGTGGGGCTGTGGAAGGGCTGCCAAGGGAAGGCGAGGGCCAGCAACACCTGGGAGTCCTGGCCCCTTTGGTGTGGGAGCAGGCGCTGGACGTTTGCAATGTTGGGGCTGGGCTCTGGCGGCGGCGCTGAGAGCGAGCAAGGCACCAACGTCGGCACCCTGCGCTGGCTGGCAAGCGCGGAGCCCCGGTCCCTGTGGGGCTGTGGAAGGGCTGCCAAGGGAAGGCGAGGGCCAGCAACACCTGGGAGTCCTGGCCCCTTTGGTGTGGGAGCAGGCGCTGGACGTTTGCAATTTTGGGGCTGGGCTCTGGCGGCGGCGCTGAGAGCGAGCAAGGCACCAACGTCGGCACCCTGCGCTGGCTGGCAAGCGCGGAGCCCCGGTCCCTGTGGGGCTGTGGAAGGGCTGCCAAGGGAAGGCGAGGGCCAGCAACACCTGGGAGTCCTGGCCCCTTTGGTGTGGGAGCAGGCACTGGACGTTTGCAATGTTGGGGCTGGGCTCTGGCGGCGGCACTGAGAGCGAGCAAGGCACCAACGTCGGCACCCTGCGCTGGCTGGGAAGCGCGGAGCCCCGGTCCCTGTGGGGCTGTGGAAGGGCTGCCAAGGGAAGGCGAGGGCCAGCAACACCTGGGAGTCCTGGCCCCTTTGGTGTGGGAGCAGGCGCTGGACGTTGGCAATTTTGGGGCTGGGCTCTGGCGGCGGCGCTGAGAGCGAGCAAGGCAGCAACGTCGGCACCTGCGCTGGCTGGCAAGCGCGGAGCCCCGGTCCCTGTGGGGCTGTGGAAGGGCTGCCAAGGGAAGGCGAGGGCCAGCAACACCTGGGAGTCCTGGCCCCTTTGGTGTGGGAGCAGGCGCTGGACGTTTGCAATGTTGGGGCTGGGCTCTGGCGGCGGCGCTGAGAGCGAGCAAGGCACCAACGTCGGCACCCTGCGCTGGCTGGCAAGCGCGGAGCCCCGGTCCCTGTGGGGCTGTGGAAGGGCTGCCAAGGGAAGGCGAGGGCCAGCCACACCTGGGAGTCCTGGCCCCTTTGCTGTGGGAGCAGGCGCTGGACGTTTGCAATTTTGGGGGCTGGGCTCTGGCGGCGGCGCTGAGAGCGAGCAAGGCACCAACGTGGGCACCCTGCGCTGGCTGGCAAGCGCGGAGCCCCGGTCCCTGTGGGGCTGTGGAAGGGCTGCCAAGGGAAGGCGAGGGCCAGCAACACCTGGGAGTCCTGGCCCCTTTGGTGTGGGAGCAGGCGCTGGACGTTTGCAATTTTGGGGCTGGGCTCTGGCGGCGGCGCTGAGAGCGAGCAAGGCACCAACGTCGGCACCCTGCGCTGGCTGGCAAGCGCGGAGCCCCGGTCCCTGTGGGGCTGTGGAAGGGCTGCCAAGGGAAGGCGAGGGCCAGCAACACCTGGGAGTCCTGGCCCCTTTGGTGTGGGAGCAGGCGCTGGACGTTTGCAATGTTGGGGCTGGGCTCTGGCGGCGGCGCTGAGAGCGAGCAAGGCAGCAACGTCGGCACCCTGCGCTGGCTGGCAAGCGCGGAGCCCCGGTCCCTGTGGGGCTGTGGAAGGGCTGCCAAGGGAAGGCGAGGGCCAGCAACACCTGGGAGTCCTGGCCCCTTTGGTGTGGGAGCAGGCGCTGGACGTTTGCAATGTTGGGGCTGGGCTCTGGCGGCGGCGCTGAGAGCGAGCAAGGCACCAACGTCGGCACCCTGCGCTGGCTGGCAAGCGCGGAGCCCCGGTCCCTGTGGGGCTGTGGAAGGGCTGCCAAGGGAAGGCGAGGGCCAGCCACACCTGGGAGTCCTGGCCCCTTTGGTGTGGGAGCAGGCGCTGGACGTTTGCAATTTTGGGGGCTGGGCTCTGGCGGCGGCGCTGAGAGCGAGCAAGGCGCCAACGTCGGCACCCTGTGCTGGCTGGCAAGCGCGGAGCCCCGGTCCCTGTGGGGCTGTGGAAGGGCTGCCAAGGGAAGGCGAGGGCCAGCAACACCTGGGAGTCCTGGCCCCTTTGGTGTGGGAGCAGGCGCTGGACGTTTGCAATGTTGGGGCTGGGCTCTGGCGGCGGCGCTGAGAGCGAGCAAGGCACCAACGTCGGCACCCTGCGCTGGCTGGCAAGCGCGGAGCCCCGGTCCCTGTGGGGCTGTGGAAGGGCTGCCAAGGGAAGGCGAGGGCCAGCCACACCTGGGAGTCCTGGCCCCTTTGGTGTGGGAGCAGGCGCTGGACGTTTGCAATTTTGGGGCTGGGCTCTGGCGGCGGCGCTGAGAGCGAGCAAGGCACCAACGTCGGCACCCTGCGCTGGCTGGCAAGCGCGGAGCCCCGGTCCCTGTGGGGCTGTGGAAGGGCTGCCAAGGGAAGGCGAGGGCCAGCAACACCTGGGAGTCCTGGCCCCTTTGGTGTGGGAGCAGGCGCTGGACGTTTGCAATTTTGGGGCTGGGCTCTGGCGGCGGCGCTGAGAGCGAGGAAGGCAACAACGTCGGCACCCTGCGCTGGCTGGCAAGCGCGGAGCCCCGGTCCCTGTGGGGCTGTGGAAGGGCTGCCAAGGGAAGGCGAGGGCCAGCCACACCTGGGAGTCCTGGCCCCTTTGGTGTGGGAGCAGGCGCTGGACGTTTGCAATTTTGGGGCTGGGCTCTGGCGGCGGCGCTGAGAGCGAGCAAGGCACCAACGTCGGCACCCTGCGCTGGCTGGCAAGCGCGGAGCCCCGGTCCCTGTGGGGCTGTGGAAGGGCTGCCAAGGGAAGGCGAGGGCCAGCAACACCTGGGAGTCCTGGCCCCTTTGGTGTGGGAGCAGGCGCTGGACGTTTGCAATTTGGGGCTGGGCTCTGGCGGCGGCGCTGAGAGCGAGCAAGGCACCAACGTCGGCACCCTGCGCTGGCTGGCAAGCGCGGAGCCCCGGTCCCTGTGGGGCTGTGGAAGGGCTGCCAAGGAAGGCGAGGGCCAGCAACACCTGGGAGTCCTGGCCCCTTTGGTGTGGGAGCAGGCGCTGGACGTTTGCAATGTTGGGGCTGGGCTCTGGCGGCGGCGCTGAGAGCGAGCAAGGCACCAACGTCGGCACCCTGCGCTGGCTGGCAAGCGCGGAGCCCCGGTCCCTGTGGGGCTGTGGAAGGGCTGCCAAGGGAAGGCGAGGGCCAGCAACACCTGGGAGTCCTGGCCCCTTTGGTGTGGGAGCAGGCGCTGGACGTTTGCAATGTTGGGGCTGGGCTCTGGCGGCGGCGCTGAGAGCGAGCAAGGCACCAACATCGGCACCCTGCGCTGGCTGGCAAGCGCGGAGCCCCGGTCCCTGTGGGGCTGTGGAAGGGCTGCCAAGGGAAGGCGAGGGCCAGCAACACCTGGGAGTCCTGGCCCCTTTGGTGTGGGAGCAGGCGCTGGACGTTTGCAATGTTGGGGCTGGGCTCTGGCGGCGGCGCTGAGAGCGAGCAAGGCACCAACGTCGGCACCCTGCGCTGGCTGGCAAGCGCGGAGCCCCGGTCCCTGTGGGGCTGTGGAAGGGCTGCCAAGGGAAGGCGAGGGCCAGCAACACCTGGGAGTCCTGGCCCCTTTGGTGTGGGAGCAGGCGCTGGACGTTTGCAATGTTGGGGCTGGGCTCTGGCGGCGGCGCTGAGAGCGAGCAAGGCACCAACGTCGGCACCCTGCGCTGGCTGGCAAGCGCGGAGCCCCGGTCCCTGTGGGGCTGTGGAAGGGCTGCCAAGGGAAGGCGAGGGCCAGCCACACCTGGGAGTCCTGGCCCTTTTGCTGTGGGGAGCAGGCGCTGGACGTTTGCAATTTTGGGGCTGGGCTCTGGCGGCAGCGCTGAGAGCGAGCAAGGCACCAACGTGGGCACCCTGCGCTGGCTGGCAAGCGCGGAGCCCCGGTCCCTGTGGGGCTGTGGAAGGGCTGCCAAGGGAAGGCGAGGGCCAGCAACACCTGGGAGTCCTGGCCCCTTTGGTGTGGGAGCAGGCGCTGGACGTTTGCAATTTTGGGGCTGGGCTCTGGCGGCGGCGCTGAGAGCGAGCAAGGCAGCAACGTCGGCACCCTGCGCTGGCTGGCAAGCGCGGAGCCCCGGTCCCTGTGGGGCTGTGGAAGGGCTGCCAAGGGAAGGCGAGGGCCAGCAACACCTGGGAGTCCTGGCCCCTTTGGTGTGGGAGCAGGCGCTGGACGTTTGCAATTTTGGGGCTGGGCTCTGGCGGCGGCGCTGAGAGCGAGCAAGGCACCAACGACGGCACCCTGCGCTGGCTGGCAAGCGCGGAGCCCCGGTCCCTGTGGGGCTGTGGAAGGGCTGCCAAGGGAAGGCGAGGGCCAGCAACACCTGGGAGTCCTGGCCCCTTTGGTGTGGGAGCAGGCGCTGGACGTTTGCAATGTTGGGGCTGGGCTCTGGCGGCGGCGCTGAGAGCGAGCAAGGCACCAACGTCGGCACCCTGCGCTGGCTGGCAAGCGCGGAGCCCCGGTCCCTGTGGGGCTGTGGAAGGGCTGCCAAGGGAAGGCGAGGGCCAGCCACACCTGGGAGTCCTGGCCCCTTTGGTGTGGGAGCAGGCGCTGGACGTTTGCAATTTTGGGGCTGGGCTCTGGCGGCGGCGCTGAGAGCGAGCAAGGCACCAACGTCGGCACCCTGCGCTGGCTGGCAAGCGCGGAGCCCCGGTCCCTGTGGGGCTGTGGAAGGGCTGCCAAGGGAAGGCGAGGGCCAGCAACACCTGGGAGTCCTGGCCCCTTTGGTGTGGGAGCAGGCGCTGGACGTTTGCAATGTTGGGGCTGGGCTCTGGCGGCGGCGCTGAGAGCGAGCAGGGCACCAACGTCGGCACCCTGCGCTGGCTGGCAAGCGCGGAGCCCCGGTCCCTGTGGGGCTGTGGAAGGGCTGCCAAGGGAAGGCGAGGGCCAGCAACACCTGGGAGTCCTGGCCCCTTTGGTGTGGGAGCAGGCGCTGGACGTTTGCAATTTTGGGGCTGGGCTCTGGCGGCGGCGCTGAGAGCGAGCAAGGCACCAACGTCGGCACCCTGCGCTGGCTGGCAAGCGCGGAGCCCCGGTCCCTGTGGGGCTGTGGAAGGGCTGCCAAGGGAAGGCGAGGGCCAGCAACACCTGGGAGTCCTGGCCCCTTTGGTGTGGGAGCAGGCGCTGGACGTTTGCAATTTTGGGGCTGGGCTCTGGCGGCGGCGCTGAGAGCGAGCAAGGCACCAACGTCGGCACCCTGCGCTGGCTGGCAAGCGCGGAGCCCCGGTCCCTGTGGGGCTGTGGAAGGGCTGCCAAGGGAAGGCGAGGGCCAGCAACACCTGGGAGTCCTGGCCCCTTTGGTGTGGGAGCAGGCGCTGGACGTTTGCAATTTGGGGGCTGGGCTCTGGCGGCGGCGCTGAGAGCGAGCAAGGCACCAACGTCGGCACCCTGCGCTGGCTGGCAAGCGCGGAGCCCCGGTCCCTGTGGGGCTGTGGAAGGGCTGCCAAGGGAAGGCGAGGGCCAGCAACACCTGGGAGTCCTGGCCCCTTTGGTGTGGGAGCAGGCGCTGGACGTTTGCAATGTTGGGGCTGGGCTCTGGCGGCGGCGCTGAGAGCGAGCAAGGCACCAACGTCGGCACCCTGCGCTGGCTGGCAAGCGCGGAGCCCCGGTCCCTGTGGGGCTGTGGAAGGGCTGCCAAGGGAAGGCGAGGGCCAGCAACACCTGGGAGTCCTGGCCCCTTTGGTGTGGGAGCAGGCGCTGGACGTTTGCAATTTTGGGGCTGGGCTCTGGCGGCGGCGCTGAGAGCGAGCAAGGCACCAACGTCGGCACCCTGCGCTGGCTGGCAAGCGCGGAGCCCCGGTCCCTGTGGGGCTGTGGAAGGGCTGCCAAGGGGAAGGCGAGGGCCAGCAACACCTGGGAGTCCTGGCCCCTTTGGTGTGGGAGCAGGCGCTGGACGTTTGCAATGTTGGGGCTGGGCTCTGGCGGCGGCGCTGAGAGCGAGCAAGGCACCAACGTCGGCACCCTGCGCTGGCTGGCAAGCGCGGAGCCCCGGTCCCTGTGGGGCTGTGGAAGGGCTGCCAAGGGAAGGCGAGGGCCAGCCACACCTGGGAGTCCTGGCCCCTTTGGTGTGGGAGCAGGCGCTGGACGTTTGCAATTTTGGGGCTGGGCTCTGGCGGCGGCGCTGAGAGCGAGCAAGGCACCAACGTCGGCACCCTGCGCTGGCTGGCAAGCGCGGAGCCCCGGTCCCTGTGGGGCTGTGGAAGGGCTGCCAAGGGAAGGCGAGGGCCAGCCACACCTGGGAGTCCTGGCCCCTTTGGTGTGGGAGCAGGCGCTGGACGTTTGCAATGTTGGGGCTGGGCTCTGGCGGCGGCGCTGAGAGCGAGCAAGGCACCAACGTCGGCACCCTGCGCTGGCTGGCAAGCGCGGAGCCCCGGTCCCTGTGGGGCTGTGGAAGGGCTGCCAAGGGAAGGCGAGGGCCAGCAACACCTGGGAGTCCTGGCCCCTTTGGTGTGGGAGCAGGCGCTGGACGTTTGCAATTTTGGGGCTGGGCTCTGGCGGCGGCGCTGAGAGCGAGCAAGGCACCAACGTCGGCACCCTGCGCTGGCTGGCAAGCGCGGAGCCCCGGTCCCTGTGGGGCTGTGGAAGGGCTGCCAAGGGAAGGCGAGGGCCAGCAACACCTGGGGAGTCCTGGCCCCTTTGGTGTGGGAGCAGGCGCTGGACGTTTGCAATTTGGGGCTGGGCTCTGGCGGCGGCGCTGAGAGCGAGCAAGGCACCAACGTCGGCACCCTGCGCTGGCTGGCAAGCGCGGAGCCCCGGTCCCTGTGGGGCTGTGGAAGGGCTGCCAAGGGAAGGCGAGGGCCAGCAACACCTGGGAGTCCTGGCCCCTTTGGTGTGGGAGCAGGCGCTGGACGTTTGCAATTTTGGGGCTGGGCTCTGGCGGCGGCGCTGAGAGCGAGCAAGGCGCCAACGTCGGCACCCTGCGCTGGCTGGCAAGCGCGGAGCCCCGGTCCCTGTGGGGCTGTGGAAGGGCTGCCAAGGGAAGGCGAGGGCCAGCCACACCTGGGAGTCCTGGCCCCTTTGGTGTGGGAGCAGGCGCTGGACGTTTGCAATGTTGGGGCTGGGCTCTGGCGGCGGCGCTGAGAGCGAGCAAGGCACCAACGTCGGCACCCTGCGCTGGCTGGCAAGCGCGGAGCCCCGGTCCCTGTGGGGCTGTGGAAGGGCTGCCAAGGGAAGGCGAGGGCCAGCCACACCTGGGAGTCCTGGCCCCTTTGGTGTGGGAGCAGGCGCTGGACGTTTGCAATTTTGGGGGCTGGGCTCTGGCGGCGGCGCTGAGAGCGAGCAAGGCAACCAACGTCGGCACCCTGCGCTGGCTGGCAAGCGCGGAGCCCCGGTCCCTGTGGGGCTGTGGAAGGGCTGCCAAGGGAAGGCGAGGGCCAGCAACACCTGGGAGTCCTGGCCCCTTTGGTGTGGGAGCAGGCGCTGGACGTTTGCAATGTTGGGGCTGGGCTCTGGCGGCGGCGCTGAGAGCGAGCAAGGCACCAACGTCGGCACCCTGCGCTGGCTGGCAAGCGCGGAGCCCCGGTCCCTGTGGGGCTGTGGAAGGGCTGCCAAGGGAAGGCGAGGGCCAGCAACACCTGGGAGTCCTGGCCCCTTTGGTGTGGGAGCAGGCGCTGGACGTTTGCAATTTTGGGGCTGGGCTCTGGCGGCGGCGCTGAGAGCGAGCAAGGCACCAACGTCGGCACCCTGCGCTGGCTGGCAAGCGCGGAGCCCCGGTCCCTGTGGGGCTGTGGAAGGGCTGCCAAGGGAAGGCGAGGGCCAGCAACACCTGGGAGTCCTGGCCCCTTTGGCTGTGGGAGCAGGCGCTGGACGTTTGCAATGTTGGGGCTGGGCTCTGGCGGCGGCGCTGAGAGCGAGCAAGGCACCAACGTCGGCACCCTGCGCTGGCTGGCAAGCGCGGAGCCCCGGTCCCTGTGGGGCTGTGGAAGGGCTGCCAAGGGAAGGCGAGGGCCAGCAACACCTGGGAGTCCTGGCCCCTTTGGTGTGGGAGCAGGCGCTGGACGTTTGCAATTTTGGGGCTGGGCTCTGGCGGCGGCGCTGAGAGCGAGCAAGGCGCCAACGTCGGCACCCTGCGCTGGCTGGCAAGCGCGGAGCCCCGGTCCCTGTGGGGCTGTGGAAGGGCTGCCAAGGAAGGCGAGGGCCAGCCACACCTGGGAGTCCTGGCCCCTTTGGTGTGGGAGCAGGCGCTGGACGTTTGCAATGTTGGGGCTGGGGCTCTGGCGGCGGCGCTGAGAGCGAGCAAGGCACCAACGTCGGCACCCTGCGCTGGCTGGCAAGCGCGGAGCCCGGTCCCTGTGGGGCTGTGGAAGGCTGCCAAGGGAAGGCGAGGGCCAGCCACACCTGGGAGTCCTGGCCCCTTTGGTGTGGGAGCAGGCGCTGGACGTTTGCAATGTTGGGGCTGGGCTCTGGCGACGGCGCTGAGAGCGAGCAAGGCACCAACGTCGGCACCCTGCGCTGGCTGGCAAGCGCGGAGCCCCGGGTCCCTGTGGGGCTGTGGAAGGGCTGCCAAGGGAAGGCGAGGGCCAGCCACACCTGGGAGTCCTGGCCCCTTTGCTGTGGGAGCAGGCGCTGGACGTTTGCAATGTTGGGGCTGGGCTCTGGCGGCGGCGCTGAGAGCGAGCAAGGCAGCAACGTCGGCACCCTGCGCTGCTGGCAAGCGCGGAGCCCCGGTCCCTGTGGGCTGTGGAAGGCTGCCAAGGGAAGGCGAGGGCCAGCCACACCTGGGAGTCCTGGCCCCTTTGGTGTGGGAGCAGGCGCTGGACG
>NW_027472289.1:0-44816 GCF_965638725.1 Aptenodytes patagonicus | reverse complement strand
AAGGGAAGGGAAGGGAAGGGAAGGGAAGGGAAGGGAAGGGAAGGGAAGGGAAGGGAAGGGAAGCTCAAGGAAGGTTAGGTAAGGTCAAGGAAGGTCAGTGTCGGGAAGGTCAGGGAAGGTCGGGGAAGGTCTTGGAAGGTCGGGGAATGTCAGGGAAGGGAAGGGACGGGAAGGTCAGGGAAGGTCAAGGAAGCTCAGTGACGGGAAGGTCAGGGAAGGTCGGGGAAGGTCGGGGAAGGTCGGGGAAGGTCAAGGAAGGGAAGGGAAGGTCAGGGAATGTCAAGGAAGGTCAAGGAAGGTCAGGTAATGTCAAGGAAGGTCAGGGAAGGTCAAGGAAGGTCAGTGACGGGAAGGTCGGGGGAGGTCGGGGAAGGGAAGGGAAGGTCAGGGAAGGTCGGGGAAGGGAAGAGAAGGGAAGGCAAGGGAAGGGAAGGGAAATCAGGGAAGGTCAGGGAATGGAAGGTCGGGGAAGGTCAGGGAAGGCAAGGTTGGGGAAGGTCAGGTAAGGTCAAGGAAGGTCAGGTAAGGTCAAGGAAGGTCAGTGATGGGAAGGTCAGGGAAAGTCGGGGAAGGTCGGGGAAGGGAATGGAAGGGAAGGGAAGGGAAGGGAAGAGAAGGGAAGGGAAGGGAAGGGAAGGGAAGGGAAGGGAAGGGAAGGGAAGGGAAGGGAAGGGAAGGGAAGGGAAGGGAAGGGAAGGGAAGGGAAGGGAAGGGAAGGGAAGGGAAGCTCAAGGAAGGTCAGGTAAGGTCAACGAAGGTCAGTGACGGGAAGGTCAGGGAACGTCGGGGAAGTTCGGGGTATGTCAGGGAAGGGAAGGGAAGGTCAGGGAAGGTCAAGGAAGGTCAGTGACGGGAAGGTCGGGGAAGGTCGGGGAAGGGAAGGGAAGGGAAGGGAAGGTCAAGGAATGTCAAGGAAGGTCAGGTAAGCTCAAGGAAGGTCAAGGAAAGTCAGTGACGGAAAGGTCAGGGAAGGTCGGGGAAGGTCGGGGAAGGTCGGGGAAGGTCAGGGAAGGGAAGGGAAGGTCAGGGAAGGTCAAGGAAGGTCAGGGAAGGTCAAGGAAGGTCATTGACGGGAAGGTCGGGAATGGTCGGGGAAGGGAAGGGAAGGTCGGGGAAGGTCGGGGAAGGTCGGGGTAGGGAAGAGAAGGGAAGGCAACGGAAGGGAAGGGAAGGGAAATCAGGGAAGGTCAAGGAATGGAAGGTCGGGGAAGGTCAGGGAAGGCAAGGTCGGGGAAGGTCAGGTAAGGTCAAGGAAGGTCAAGGAAGGTCAGGTAAGGTCAAGGAAGTTCAGGTAAGGTCAAGGAAGGTCAGTGACGGGAAGGTCAGGGAAAGTCGGGGAAGGTCGGGAAGGTCGGGGAAGGTCGGGGAAGGGAGGGGAAGGGAAGGGAAGGGAAGGGAAGGGAAGGGAAGGGAAGGGAAGGGAAGGGAAGGGAAGGGAAGGGAAGGGAAGGGAAGGGAAGGGAAGGGAAGGGAAGGGAAGGGAACGTCAGTGACGGGAAGGTCGGGGAAGGTCGGGGAAGGGAAGGGAAGGTCAGGGAAGGTCGGGGAAGGTCGGGGAAGGGAAGAGAAGGGAAGGCAAGGGAAGGGAAGGGAAATCAGGGAAGGTCAGGGAATGGAAGGTCGGGGAAGGTCAGGGAAGGCAAGGTTGGGGAAGGTCAGGTAAGGTCAAGGAAGGTCAGGTAAGGTCAAGGAAGGTCAGTGATGGGAAGGTCAGGGAAAGTCGGGGAAGGTCGGGGGAGGGAAGGGAAGGGAAGGGAAGGGAAGGGAAGGAAGGGAAGGGAAGGGAAGGGAAGGGAAGGGAAGGGAAGGGAAGGGAAGGGAAGGGAAGGGAAGGAAGGGAAGGGAAGGGAAGGGAAGGGAAGGGAAGGGAAGCTCAAGGAAGGTCAGGTAAGGTCAACAAAGGTCAGTGACGGGAAGGTCAGGGAACGTCGGGGAAGTTCGGGGTATGTCAGGGAAGGGAAGGGAAGTGAAGGTCAGGGAAGGTCAAGGAAGGTCAGTGACGGGAAGGTCGGGGAAGGTCGGGGAAGGGAAGGGAAGGGAAGGGAAGGTCAAGGAATGTCAAGGAAGGTCAGGTAAGCTCAAGGAAGGTCAAGGAAGTCAGTGACGGAAAGGTCAGGGAAGGTCGGGGAAGGTCGGGGAAGGTCGGGGAAGGTCAGGGAAGGGAAGGGAAGGTCAGGGAAGGTCAAGGAAGGTCAGGGAAGGTCAAGGAAGGTCATTGACGGGAAGGTCGGGAAAGTCGGGGAAGGGAAGGGAAGGTCGGGGAAGGTCGGGGAAGGTCGGGGTAGGGAAGAGAATGGAAGGCAACGGAAGGGAAGGGAAGGGAAATCAGGGAAGGTCAAGGAATGGAAGGTCGGGGAAGGTCAGGGAAGGCAAGGTCGGGGAAGGTCAGGTAAGGTCAAGGAAGGTCAAGGAAGGTCAGGTAAGGTCAAGGAAGTTCAGTTAAGGTCAAGGAAGTTCAGTGACGGGAAGGTCAGGGAAAGTCGGGGAAGGTCGGGAAGGTCGGGGAAGGGAAGGGGAAGGGAAGGGAAGGGAAGGGAAGGGAAGCTCAAGGAAGGTCAGGTAAGGTCAAGGAAGGTCAGTGACGGGAAAGTCAGGGAAGGTCGGGGAAGCTCGGGGAATGTCGGGGAAAGTCAGGGAAGGTCAGGTAAGGTCAAGGAAGGTCAGGGAAGGTCAAGGAAGGTCAGTAACGGGAAAGGTAGGTGAAGGTCGGGAAAGGGAAGGGAAGGGAAGGCAAGGGAAGGGAAGGGAAGGGAAATCAGGGAAGGTCAGGGAATGGAAGGTCGGGGAAGGTCAGGGAAGGCAAGGTCGGGGAAGGTCAGGTAAGGTCAAGGAAGGTCAAGGAAGGTCAGGTAAGGTCAAGGAAGTTCAGGTAAGGTCAAGGAAGGTCAGTGACGGGAAGGTCAGGGAAAGTCGGGGAAGGTCGGGGAAGGTCGGGGAAGGGAAGGGAAGGGAAGGGAAGGGAAGGAAGGGAAGGGAAGGGAAGGGAAGGGAAGGGAAGGGAAGGGAAGGGAAGGGAAGGGAAGGGAAGGGAAGGGAAGGGAAGGGAAGGGAAGGGAACGTCAGTGACGGGAAGGTCGGGGAAGGTCGGGGAAGGGAAGGGAAGGGAAGGTCGGGGAAGGTCGGGGAAGGGAAGGGAAGGGAAGGGAAGAGAAGGGTAGGGAAGGGAAGAGAAGGGAAGGGAAATCAGAGAAGGTCAGGGAATGGAAGATCGGGGAAGATCAGGTAAGGCAAGGTCGGGGAAGGTCAGGGAACGTCAAGGAAGGTCAAGGAAGGTCAGGTAAGGTCAAGGAAGGTCAGGTAAGGTCAAGGAAGGTCAGTGACGGGAAGGTCAGGGAAAGTCGGGGAAGGTCGGGGAAGGGAAGGGAAGGGAAGGAGGGAAGGGAAGGGAAGGGAAGGGAAGGGAAGGAGGGAAGGGAAGGGAAGGGAAGGGAAGGGAAGGGAAGGTCAAGGAAGGTCAGTGACGGGAAGTTCAGGGAAGGTCAGGGAAGGGAATGTAAGGTCGGGGAAGGTCGGGGAAGGTCGGGGAAGGTCGGGAAGGTCGGGGAAGGGAAGGGAAGGGAAGGGAAGGGAAGGGAAGGGAAGGGAAGGGAAGGGAAGGGAAGGGAAGGGAAGGAAGGGAAGGGAAGGGCAGGGAACGTCGGGGAAGTTCGGGGAAGGTCAGGGAAGGGAAGGGAAGGTCAGGGAAGGTCAAGGAAGGTCAAGGAAGGTCAGGTAAGGTCAAGGAAGATCAGGGAAGGTCAAGGAAGGTCAGTGACGGGAAGGTCAGGGAAGGTCGGGGAAGGGAAGGTAAGGTCGCGGAAGGTCGGGGAAGGGAAGGGAAGGTCGGGGAAGGGAAGGGAAGGGAAGGGAAGGGAAGGGAAGGGAAGGGAAGGGAAGGGAAGGGAAGGGAAGGGAAATCAGGGAAGGTCACGGAATGGAAGGTAGGGGAAGGTCAGGGAAGGTAAGGTCGGGGAAGGTCAGGGAAGGTCAAGGAAGGTCAAGAAAGGTCAGGTAAGGTCAAGGAAGGTCAGGTAAGGTCAAGGAAGGTCAGTGACGGAAAGGTCAGGGAAGGTCGGGGAAGGTCTTGGAAGGTCGGGGTATGTCAGGGAAGGGAAGGGAAGGGAAGGGAAGGTCAAGGAAGGTCAGTGACGGGAAGGGCGGGGAAGGTCGGGGAAGGGAAGGGAAGGGAAGGGAAGGGAAGGGAAGGGAAGGGAAGGGAAGGGAAGGGAAGGGAAGGGAAGGGAAGGGAAGGGAAGGGAAGATCAAGGAATGTCAAGGAAGGTCAGGTAAGCTCAAGAAGGTCAAGGAAAGTCAGTGACGGAAAGGTCAGGGAAGGTCGGGGAAGGTCGGGGAAGGTCGGGGAAGGTCAGGGAAGGGAAGGGAAGGTCAGGGAAGGTCAAGGAATGTCAGGGAAGGTCAAGGAAGGTCAGTGACGGGAAGGTCGGAAAGGTCGGGGAAGGGAAGGGAAGGTCGGGGAAGGTCGGGGAAGGTCGGGGTAGGGGAAGAGAAGGGAAGGCAAGGGAAGGGAAGGGAAGGGAAATCAGGGAAGGTCAAGGAATGGAAGGTCGGGGAAGGTCAGGTAAGGCAAGGTCGGGGAAGGTCAGGGAACGTCAAGGAAGGTCAAGGAAGGTCAGGTAAGGTCAAGGAAGGTCAGGTAAGGTCAAGGAAGGTCAGTGACGGGAAGGTCAGGGAAAGTCGGGGAAGGTCGGGGAAGGTCGGGGAAGGGAAGGGAAGGGAAGGGAAGGGAAGGGAAGGGAAGGGAAGGGAAGGGAAGGGAAGGGAAGGGAAGGGAAGGGAAGGGGAAGGGAAGGGAAGGGAAGGGAAGGGATGGGAAGGTCAGGGAAGGGAATGTAAGGTCGGGGAAGGTCGGGGAAGGTCGGGGAAGGGAAGGGAAGGGAAGGGAAGGGAAGGGAAGGGAAGGGAAGGGAAGGGAAGGGAAGGGAAGGGAAGGGAAGGGAAGGGAAGGGAAGGGAACGTCGGGGAAGTTCGGGGAAGGTCAGGGAAGGGAAGGGAAGGTCAGGGAAGGTCAAGGAAGGTCAAGGAAGGTCAGGTAAGGTCAAGGAAGATCAGGGAAGGTCAAGGAAGGTCAGTGACGGGAAGGTCAGGGAATGTCGGGGAAGGGAAGGTAAGGTCGCGGAAGGTCGGGGAAGGGAAGGGAAGGTCGGGGAAGGTCGGGGAAGGGAAGGGAAGGGAAGGGAAGGGAAGGGAAGGGAAATCAGGGAAGGTCACGGAATGGAAGGTAGGGGAAGGTCAGGGAAGGTAAGGTCGGGGAAGGTCAGGGAAGGTCAAGAAGGTCAAGAGGTAGGTCAAGGAAGGTCAGGTAAGGTCAAGGAAGGTCAGTGACGGAAAGGTCAGGGAAGGTCGGGGAAGGTCTTGGAAGGTCGGGGTATGTCAGGGAAGGGAAGGGAAGGGAAGGGAAGGGAAGGTCAAGGAAGGTCAGTGACGGGAAGGTCGGGGAAGGTCGGGGAAGGGAAGGGAAGGGAAGGGAAGGGAAGGGAAGGGAAGGGAAGGGAAGGGAAGGGAAGGGAAGGGAAGGGAAGGGAAGGGAAAGGAAGATCAAGGAATGTCAAGGAAGGTCAGGTAAGCTCAAGAAGGTCAAGGAAAGTCAGTGACGGAAAGGTCAGGGAAGGTCGGGGAAGGTCGGGGAAGGTCGGGGAAGGTCAGGGAAGGGAAGGGAAGGTCAGGGAAGGTCAAGGAATGTCAGGGAAGGTCAAGGAAGGTCAGTGACGGGAAGGTCGGGAAAGGTCGGGGAAGGGAAGGGAAGGTCGGGGAAGGTCGGGGAAGGTCGGGGTAGGGAAGAGAAGGGAAGGCAAGGGAAGGGAAGGGAAGGGAAATCAGGGAAGGTCAAGGAATGGAAGGTCGGCAGGGAACGTCAAGGAAGGTCAAGGAAGGTCAGGTAAGGTCAAGGAAGGTCAGGTAAGGTCAAGGAAGGTCAGTGACGGGAAGGTCAGGGAAAGTCGGGGAAGGTCGGGGAAGGTCGGGGAAGGGAAGGGAAGGGAAGGGAAGGGAAGGGAAGGGAAGGGAAGGGAAGGGAAGGGAAGGGAAGGGAAGGGAAGGGAAGGGAAGGGAAGGGAAGGGAAGGGAAGGTCAGTGACGGGAAGTTCAGGGAAGGTCGGGGAAGGGAAGGTAAGGTCGGGGAAGGTCGGGGAAGGTCGGGGAAGGTCGGGGAAGGTCGGGGAAGCAAAGGGAAGGGAAGGGAAGGGAAGGGAAGGGAAGGGAAGGGAAGGGAAGGGAAGGGAAGGGAAGGGAAGGGAAGGGAAGGGAAGGGAAGGGAAGGGAAGGGAAGGGAAGGGAAGGGAAGGGAAGGGAAGGTCGGGGAAGTTCGGGGAAGGTCAGGAAAGGGAAGGGAAGGTCAGGGAAGGTCAAGGAAGGTCAGGTAAGGTCAAGGAAGATCAGGGAAGGTCAAGGAAGGTCAGTGACGGGAAGGTCAGGGAAGGTCGGGGAAGGGAAGGTAAGGTCGGGGAAGGTCGGGGAAGGGAAGGGAAGGGAAGGGAAGGGAAGGGAAGGGAAGGGAAGGGAAGGGAAGGGAAGGGAAGGGAAGGGAAATCAGAGAAGGTCAGGGAATGGAAGATCGGGGAAGGTCAGGTAAGGCAAGGTCGGGGAAGATCAGGGAACGTCAAGGAAGGTCAAGGAAGGTCAGGTAAGGTCAAGGAAGGTCAGGTAAGGTCAAGGAAGGTCAGTGACGGGAAGGTCAGGGAAAGTCGGGGAAGGTCGGGGAAGGTCGGGGAAGGGAAGGGAAGGGAAGGGAAGGGAAGGGAAGGGAAGGGAAGGGAAGGGAAGGGAAGGGAAGGGAAGGGAAGGGAAGGGAAGGGAAGGGGAAGGGAAGGGAAGTTCGGGGAATGTCAGGGAAGGGAAGGGAAGGTCAGGGAAGGTCAAGGAAGGTCAAGGAAGGTCAGGTAAGGTCAAGGAAGATCAGGGAAGGTCAAGGAAGGTCAGTGACGGGAAGGTCAGGGAAGGTCGGGGAAGGGAAGGTAAGGTCGGGGAAGGTCAGGGAAGGACGGGGAAGGGAAGGGAAGGGAAGGGAAGGGAAGGGAAGGGAAGGGAAGGGAAGGGAAGGGAAGGGAAGGAAGGGAAGGGAAGGGAAGGGAAGGGAAGGGAAGGGAAGGGAAGGGAAGGGAAGGGAAATCAGGGAAGGTCACGGAATGGAAGGTCGGGGAAGGTCAGGGAAGGTAAGGTCGGGGAAGGTCAGGGAAGGTCAAGGAAGGTCAAGAAAGGTCAGGTATGGTCAAGGAAGGTCAGGTAAGGTCAAGGAAGGTCAGTGACGGGAAGGTCAGGGAAGGTCGGGGAAGGGAAGGTAAGGTCGCGGAAGGTCGGGGAAGGGAAGGGAAGGTCGGGGAAGGTCGGGGAAGGGAAGGGAAGGGAACGGAAGGGAAGGGAAGGGAAGGGAAGGGAAGGGAAGGGAAGGGAAGGGAAGGGAAGGGAAGGGAAATCAGGGAAGGTCACGGAATGGAAGGTAGGGGAAGGTCAGGGAAGGTATGGTCGGGGAAGGTCAGGGAAGGTCAAGGAAGGTCAAGAAAGGTCAGGTAAGGTCAAGGAAGGTCAGGTAAGGTCAAGGAAGGTCAGTGACGGAAAGGTCAGGGAAGGTCGGGGAAGGTCTTGGAAGGTCGGGGTATGTCAGGGAAGGGAAGGGAAGGGAAGGGAAGGTCAAGGAAGGTCAGTGACGGGAAGGTCGGGGAAGGTCGGGGAAGGGAAGGGAAGGGAAGGGAAGGGAAGGGAAGGGAAAGGAAGATCAAGGAATGTCAAGGAAGGTCAGGTAAGCTCAAGAAGGTCAAGGAAAGTCAGTGACGGAAAGGTCAGGGAAGGTCGGGGAAGGTCGGGGAAGGTCGGGGAAGGTCAGGGAAGGGAAGGGAAGGTCAGGGAAGGTCAAGGAATGTCAGGGAAGGTCAAGGAAGGTCAGTGACGGGAAGGTCGGGAAAGGTCGGGGAAGGGAAGGGAAGGTCGGGGAAGGTCGGGGAAGGTCGGGGTAGGGAAGAGAAGGGAAGGCAAGGGAAGGGAAGGGAAGGGAAATCAGGGAAGGTCAAGGAATGGAAGGTCGGGGAAGGTCAGGTAAGGCAAGGTCGGGGAAGGTCAGGGAACGTCAAGGAAGGTCAAGGAAGGTCAGGTAAGGTCAAGGATGGTCAGGTAAGGTCAAGGAAGGTCAGTGACGGGAAGGTCAGGGAAAGTCGGGGAAGGTCGGGGAAGGTCGGGGAAGGGAAGGGAAGGGAAGGGAAGGGAAGGGAAGGGAAGGGAAGGGAAGGGAAGGGAAGGGAAGGGAAGGGAAGGGAAGGGAAGGGAAGGGAAGGGAAGGTCAAGGAAGGTCAAGGAAGGTCAGGTAAGGTCAGGGAAGGTCAGTGACGGGAAGTTCAAGGAAGGTCGGGGAAGGGAAGGTAAGGTCGGGGAAGGTCGGGGAAGGTCGGGGAAGGTCGGGGAAGGTCGGGGAAGGGAAGGGAAGGGAAGGGAAGGGAAGGGAAGGGAAGGGAAGGGAAGGGAAGGGAAGGGAAGGGAAGGGAAGGGAAGGGAAGGGAAGGGAAGTTCGGGGAAGGTCAGGAAAGGGAAGGGAAGGTCAGGGAAGGTCAAGGAAGGTCAAGGAAGGTCAGGTAAGGTCAAGGAAGATCAGGGAAGGTCAAGGAAGGTCAGTGACGGGAAGGTCAGGGAAGGTCGGGGAAGGGAAGGTAAGGTCGGGGAAGGTCGGGGAAGGGAAGGGAAGGGAAGGGAAGGGAAGGGAAGGGAAGGGAAGGGAAGGGAAGGGAAGGGAAGGGAAGGGAAGGGAAGGGAAGGGAAGGGAAGGGAAATCAGAGAAGGTCAGGGAATGGAAGATCGGGGAAGGTCAGGTAAGGCAAGGTCGGGGAAGATCAGGGAACGTCAAGGAAGGTCAAGGAAGGTCAGGTAAGGTCAAGGAAGGTCAGGTAAGGTCAAGGAAGGTCAGTGACGGGAAGGTCAGGGAAAGTCGGGGAAGGTCGGGGAAGGGAAGGGAAGGGAAGGGAAGGGAAGGGAAGGGAAGGGAAGGGAAGGGAAGGGAAGGGAAGGGAAGGGAAGGGAAGGGAAGGGAAGGGAAGGGAAGGGAAGGGAAGGGAAGGGAAGTTCGGGGAATGTCAGGGAAGGGAAGGGAAGGTCAGGGAAGGTCAAGGAAGGTCAAGGAAGGTCAGGTAAGGTCAAGGAAGGTCAGGGAAGGTCAAGGAAGGTCAGTGACGGGAAGGTCAGGGAAGGTCGGGGAAGGGAAGGTAAGGTCGGGGAAGGTCAGGGAAGGACGGGGAAGGGAAGGGAAGGGAAGGGAAGGGAAGGGAAGGGAAGGGAAGGGAAGGGAAGGGAAGGGAAGGGAAGGGAAGGGAAGGGAAGGGAAGGGAAGGGAAGGGAAGGGAAGGGAAGGGAAATCAGGGAAGGTCACGGAATGGAAGGTCGGGGAAGGTCAGGGAAGGTAAGGTCGGGGAAGGTCAGGGAAGGTCAAGGAAGGTCAAGAAAGGTCAGGTATGGTCAAGGAAGGTCAGGTAAGGTCAAGGAAGTTCAGTGACGGGAAGGTCAGGGAAAGTAGGGGAAGGTCGGGGAAGGGAAGGGAAGGGAAGGGAAGGGAAGCTCAAGGAAGGTTAGGTAAGGTCAAGGAAAGTCAGTGACGGGAAGGTCAGGGAAGGTCGGGGAAGGTCTTGGAAGGTCGGGGAATGTCAGGGAAGGGAAGGGAAGGGAAGGTCAGGGAAGGTCAAGGAAGGTCAGTGACGGGAAGGTCAGGGAAGGTCGGGGAAGGTCGGGGAAGGTCGGGGAAGGTCAAGGAAGGGAAGGGAAGGTCAGGGAAGGTCAAGGAAGGTCAAGGAAGGTCAGGTAATGTCAAGGAAGGTCAGGGAAGGTCAAGCAAGGTCAGTGACGGGAAGGTCGGGGGAGGTCGGGGAAGGGAAGGGAAGGTCAGGGAAGGTCGGGGAAGGTCGGGGAAGGGAAGAGAAGGGAAGGCAAGGGAAGGGAAGGGAAATCAGGGAAGGTCAGGGAATGGAAGGTCGGGGAAGGTCAGGGAAGGCAAGGTCGGGGAAGGTCAGGTAAGGTCAAGGAAGGTCAGGTAAGATCAAGGAAGGTCAGTGATGGGAAGGTCAGGGAAAGTCGGGGAAGGTCGGGGAAGGGAAGGGAAGGGAAGGGAAGGGAAGGGAAGGGAAGGGAAGAGAAGGGAAGGGAAGGGAAGGGAAGGGAAGGGAAGGGAAGGGAAGGGAAGCTCAAGGAAGGTCAGGTAAGGTCAAGGAAGGTCAGTGACGGGAAAGTCAGGGAAGGTCGGGGAAGCTCGGGGAATGTCGGGGACGGTCAGGGAAGGTCAGGTAAGGTCAAGGAAGGTCAGGGAAGGTCAAGGAAGGTCAGGGAAGGTCAAGGATGGTCAGTAACGGAAAGGTAGGGGAAGGTCGGGAAAGGGAAGGGAAGGGAAGGCAAGGGAAGGGAAGGGAAGGGAAATCAGGGAAGGTCAGGGAATGGAAGGTCGGGGAAGGTCAGGGAAGGCAAGGTCGGGGAAGGTCAGGTAAGGTGAAGGAAGGTCAAGGAAGGTCAGGTAAGGTCAAGGAAGTTCAGGTAAGGTCAAGGAAGGTCAGTGACGGGAAGGTCAGGGAAAGTCGGGGAAGGTCGGGGGAAGGTCGGGGAAGGGAAGGGAAGGGAAGGGAAGGGAAGGGAAGGGAAGGGAAGGGAAGGGAAGGGAAGGGAAGGGAAGGGAAGGGAAGGGAAGGGAAGGGAAGGGAAGGGAAGGGAAGGGAAGGGAAGGGAAGGTCGGGGAAGGGAAGGGAAGGGAAGGGAAGGGAAGGGAAGGGAAGGGAAGGGAAGGGAAGGGAAGGGAAGGGAAGGGAAGGGAAGGGAAGGGAAGGGAAGGGAAGGGAAGGGAAGGGAAGGGAAGGGAAGGGAAGGGAAGTTCGGGGAATGTCAGGGAAGGGAAGGGAAGGTCAGGGAAGGTCAAGGAAGGTCAAGGAAGGTCAGGTAAGGTCAAGGAAGGTCAGGGAAGGTCAAGGAAGGTCAGTGACGGGAAGATCAGGGAAGGTCGGGGAAGGGAAGGTAAGGTCGGGGAAGGTCAGGGAAGGACGGGGAAGGGAAGGGAAGGGAAGGGAAGGGAAGGGAAGGGAAGGGAAGGGAAGGGAAGGGAAGGGAAGGGAAGGGAAGGGAAGGGAAGGGAAGGGAAGGGAAGGGAAGGGAAATCAGGGAAGGTCACGGAATGGAAGGTCGGGGAAGGTCAGGGAAGGTAAGGTCGGGGAAGGTCAGGGAAGGTCAAGGAAGGTTAAGAAAGGTCAGGTAAGGTCAAGGAAGGTCAGGTAAGGTCAAGGAAGTTCAGTGACGGGAAGGTCAGGGAAAGTAGGGGAAGGTCGGGGAAGGGAAGGGAAGGGAAGGGAAGGGAAGGGAAGCTCAAGGAAGGTTAGGTAAGGTCAAGGAAGGTCAGTGACGGGAAGGTCAGGGAAGGTCGGGGAAGGTCGGGGAAGGTCGGGGAAGGTCAAGGAAGGGAAGGGAAGGTCAGGGAAGGTCAAGGAAGCTCAAGGAATGTCAGGTAATGTCAAGGAAGGTCAGGGAAGGTCAAGGAAGGTCAGTGACGGGAAGGTCGGGGGAGGTCGGGGAAGGGAAGGGAAGGTCAGGGAAGGTCGGGGAAGGTCGGGGAAGGGAAGAGAAGGGAAGGCAAGGGAAGGGAAGGGAAGGGAAATCAGGGAAGGTCAGGGAATGGAAGGTCGGGGAAGGTCAGGGAAGGCAAGGTCGGGGAAGGTCAGGTAAGGTCAAGGAAGGTCAAGGAAGGTCAGGTAAGGTCAAGGAAGTTCAGGTAAGGTCAAGGAAGGTCAGTGACGGGAAGGTCAGGGAAAGTCGGGGAAGGTCGGGGAAGGTCGGGGAAGGTCGGGGAAGGGAAGGGAAGGGAAGGTCGGGGAAGGTCGGGGAAGGTCGGGGAAGGGAAGAGAAGGGAAGGGAAGGGAAGAGAAGGGAAGGGAAATCAGAGAAGGTCAGGGAATGGAAGATCGGGGAAGGTCAGGTAAGGCAAGGTCGGGGAAGGTCAGGTAAGGTCAAGGAAGGTCAAGGAAGGTCAGGTAAGGTCAAGGAAGTTCAGGTAAGGTCAAGGAAGGTCAGTGACGGGAAGGTGAGGGAAAGTCGGGGAAGGTCGGGGAAGGTCGGGGAAGGTCGGGGAAGGTCGGGGAAGGGAAGGGAAGGGAAGGGAAGGGAAGGGAAGGGAAGGGAAGGGAAGGGAAGGGAAGGGAAGGGAAGGGAAGGGAAGGGAAGGGAAGGGAAGGGAAGGGAAGGGAAGGGAAGGGAAGGTCGGGGAATGTCAGGGAAGGGAAGGGAAGGTCAGGGAAGGTCAAGGAATGTCAAGGAAGGTCAGGTAAGGTCAAGGAAGGTCAGTGACGGGAAGGTCAGGGAAGGTCGGGGAAGGGAAGGTAAGGTCGGGGAAGGTCGGGGAAGGTCGGGGAAGGTCGGGCGGGGAAGGGAAGGGAAGGGAAGGGAAGGGAAGGGAAGGGAAGGGAAGGGAAGGGAAGGGAAGGGAAGGGAAGGGAAGGGAAGGGAAGGGAAGGGAAGGGAAATCAGGGAAGGTCACGGAATGGAAGGTCGGGGAAGGTCAGGGAAGGTAAGGTCGGGGAAGATCAGGGAAGGTCAAGGAAGGTCAAGAAAGGTGAGGTAAGGTCAAGGAAGGTCAGGTAAGGTCAAGGAAGGTCAGTGACTGGAAGGTCAGGTAAAGTAGGGGAAGGTCGGGGAAGGTCGGGGAAGGTCGGGGAAGGGAAGGGAAGGGAAGGGAAGGGAAGGGAAGGGAAGGGAAGGGAAGGGAAGGGAAGGGAAGGGAAGGGAAGGGAAGCTCAAGGAAGGTTAGGTAAGGTCAAGGAAGGTCAGTGACGGGAAGGTCAGGGAAGGTCGGGGAAGGTCTTGGAAGGTCGGGGAATGTCAGGGAAGGGAAGGGACGGGAAGGTCAGGGAAGGTCAAGGAAGGTCAGTGACGGGAAGGTCAGGGAAGGTCGGGGAAGGTCGGGGAAGGTCGGGGAAGGTCAAGGAAGGGAAGGGAAGGTCAGGGAAGGTCAAGGAAGGTCAAGGAAGGTCAGGTAAGGTCAAGGAAGGTCAGGGAAGGTCAAGGAAGGTCAGTGACGGGAAGGTCGGGGGAGGTCGGGGAAGGGAAGGGAAGGTCAGGGAAGGTCGGGGAAGGTCGGGGAAGGGAAGAGAAGGGAAGGCAAGGGAAGGGAAGGGAAATCAGGGAAGGTCAGGGAATGGAAGGTCGGGGAAGGTCAGGGAAGGCAAGGTTGGGGAAGGTCAGGTAAGGTCAAGGAAGGTCAGGTAAGGTCAAGGAAGGTCAGTGATGGGAAGGTCAGGGAAAGTCGGGGAAGGTCGGGGAAGGGAATGGAAGGGAAGGGAAGGGAAGGGAAGAGAAGGGAAGGGAAGGGAAGGGAAGGGAAGGGAAGGGAAGGGAAGGGAAGGGAAGGGAAGGGAAGGGAAGGGAAGGGAAGGGAAGGGAAGGGAAGGGAAGGGAAGCTCAAGGAAGGTCAGGTAAGGTCAACGAAGGTCAGTGACGGGAAGGTCAGGGAACGTCGGGGAAGTTCGGGGTATGTCAGGGAAGGGAAGGGAAGGTCAGGGAAGGTCAAGGAAGGTCAGTGACGGGAAGGTCGGGGAAGGTCGGGGAAGGGAAGGGAAGGGAAGGGAAGGTCAAGGAATGTCAAGGAAGGTCAGGTAAGCTCAAGGAAGGTCAAGGAAAGTCAGTGACGGAAAGGTCAGGGAAGGTCGGGGAAGGTCGGGAAGGTCGGGGAAGGTCAGGGAAGGGAAGGGAAGGTCAGGGAAGGTCAAGGAAGGTCAGGGAAGGTCAAGGAAGGTCATTGACGGGAAGGTCGGGAAAGGTCGGGGAAGGGAAGGGAAGGTCGGGGAAGGTCGGGGAAGGTCGGGGTAGGGAAGAGAAGGGAAGGCAACGGAAGGGAAGGGAAGGGAAATCAGGGAAGGTCAAGGAATGGAAGGTCGGGGGAAGGTCAGGGAAGGCAAGGTCGGGGAAGGTCAGGTAAGGTCAAGGAAGGTCAAGGAAGGTCAGGTAAGGTCAAGGAAGTTCAGGTAAGGTCAAGGAAGGTCAGTGACGGGAAGGTCAGGGAAAGTCGGGGAAGGTCGGGGAAGGTCGGGGAAGGGAAGGGAAGGGAAGGGAAGGGAAGGGAAGGGAAGGGAAGGGAAGGGAAGGGAAGGGAAGGGAAGGGAAGGGAAGGGAAGGGAAGGGAAGGGAAGGGAACGTCAGTGACGGGAAGGTCGGGGAAGGTCGGGGAAGGGAAGGGAAGGGAAGGGAAGGTCGGGGAAGGTCGGGGAAGGGAAGGGAAGGGAAGAGAAGGGAAGGGAAGGGAAGAGAAGGGAAGGGAAATCAGAGAAGGTCAGGGAATGGAAGATCGGGGAAAGGTCAGGTAAGGCAAGGTCGGGGAAGGTCAGGGAACGTCAAGGAAGGTCAAGGAAGGTCAGGTAAGGTCAAGGAAGGTCAGGTAAGGTCAAGGAAGGTCAGTGACGGGAATGTCAGGGAAAGTCGGGGAAGGTCGGGGAAGGGAAGGGAAGGGAAGGGAAGGGAAGGGAAGGGAAGGTCAAGGAAGGTCAGGGAAGGTCAGTGACGGGAAGGTCAGGGAAGGTCAGGGAAGGGAATGTAAGGTCGGGGAAGGTCGGGGAAGGTCGGGGAAGGTCGGGGAAGGTCGGGGAAGGGAAGGGAAGGGAAGGGAAGGGAAGGGAAGGGAAGGGAAGGGAAGGAAGGGAAGGGAAGGGAAGGGAAGGGAAGGGAAGGGAAGGGAAAGGGAAGGGAACGTCGGGGAAGTTCGGGGAAAGTCAGGGAAGGGAAGGGAAGGTCAGGGAAGGTCAAGGAAGGTCAAGGAAGGTCAGGTAAGGTCAAGGAAGATCAGGGAAGGTCAAGGAAGGTCAGTGATGGGAAGGTCAGGGAAAGTCGGGGAAGGTCGGGGAAGGGAAGGGAAGGGAAGGGAAGGGAAGGGAAGGGAATGGAAGGGAAGGGAAGGGAAGGGAAGGGAAGGGAAGGGAAGGGAAGGGAAGGGAAGGGAAGGGAAGCTCAAGGAAGGTCAGTGACGGGAAGGTCAGGGAAGGTCGGGGAAGGTCGGGGTATGTCAGGGAAGGGAAGGGAAGGTCAGGGAAGGTCAAGGAAGGTCAGTGACGGGAAGGTCGGCGAAGGTCGGGGAAGGGAAGGGAAGGGAAGGGAAGGGAAGCTCAAGGAATGTCAAGGAAAGTCAGTGACGGAAAGGTCAGGGAAGGTCGGGGAAGGTCGGGGAAGGTCGGGGAAGGTCAGGGAAGGGAAGGGAAGGTCAGGGAAGGTCAAGGAAGGTCAGGGATGGTCAAGGAAGGTCAGTGACGGGAAGGTCGGGAAAGGTCGGGGAAGGGAAGGGAAGGTCGGGGAAGGTCGGGGAAGGTCGGGGTAGGGAAGAGAAGGGAAGGCAAGGGAAGGGAAGGGAAGGGAAGGGAAGGGAAGGGAAGGGAAGGGAAGGGAAGGGAAGGGAAGGGAAGGGAAGGGAAGGGAAGGGAAGGGAAGGGAAGGGAAGGTCGCTGAAGATCAAGGAAGGTCAGGGAAGGTCAGGGAAGGGAAGGTCAAAGAAGGTCAGTGAAGGTAAAGGAAGGTCACTGACGGGAAGGTCAGGGAAAATCGGGGAAGGTCGGGGAAGGTCAGGGAAGGGAAGGGAAGGTCAGGGAAGGTCAAGGAAGTTCAAGGAAGGTCAGGTAAGGTCAAGGAAGGTCAGGGAAGGTCAAGGAAGGTCACTGACGGGAAGGTCAGGGAAAGTCGGGGAAGGTCGGGGAAGGTCGGGGAAGGGAAGGGAAGGGAAGGGAAGGGAAGGGAAGGGAAGGGAAGGGAAGGGAAGGGAAGGGAAGGGAAGGGAAGGGAAGGGAAGGGAAGGGAAGGGAAGGTCAAGGAAGGTCAGTGACGGGAAGGTCAGGGAAAGTCGGGGAAGGTCTGGGAAGGGAAGGGAACGGAATGGAAGGGAAGGGAAGGGAAGGGAAGGGAAGGGAAGGGAAGGGAAGGGAAGGGAAGCTCAAGGAAGGTCAGGTAAGGTCAAGGAAGGTCAGTGACGGTAAGGTCAGGGAAGGTCGGGGAAGGTCGGGGAAGGTCGGGGACTGTCAGGGAAGGGAAGGGAAGGTCAGGGAAGGTCAAGGAAGGTCAGTGACGGGAAGGTCAGGGAAGGTCGGGGAAGGTCGGGGAAGGGAAGGGAAGGTCGGGGAAGGTCGGGGAAGGGAAGGGAAGGGAAAGGAAGGGAAGGGAAGGGAAGGGAAGGGAAGGGAAGGGAAGGGAAGGGAAGGGAAGGGAAGGGAAGGGAAATCAGGGAAGGTCAGGGAATGGAAGGTCGGGGAAGGTCAGGGAAGGCAAGGTCGGGGAAGGTCAGGTAAGGTCAAGGAAGGTCAAGGAAGGTCAGGTAAGGTCAAGGAAGTTCAGGTAAGGTCAAGGAAGGTCAGTGACGGGAAGGTCAGGGAAAGTCGGGGAAGGTCGGGGAAGGGAAGGGAAGGGAAGGGTAGGGAAGGGAAGGGAAGGGAAGGGAAGGGAAGGGAAGGGAAGGGAAGGGAAGGGAAGGGAAGGGAAGGGAAGGGAAGCTCAAGGAAGTTCAGTGACGGGAAGGTCAGGGAAGGTCGGAGAAGGTCGGGGAATGTGAGGGAAGGGAAGGGAAGTTCAGGGAAGGTCAAGGAAGGTGAAATAAGGTCAGGTAAGGTCAAGGAAGGTCAGGGAAAGTCAAGGAAGGTCAGTGACGGGAAGGTCGGGAAAGGTCGGGGAAGGGAAGGGAAGGGAAGGGAAGGGAAGGGAAGGCAAGGGAAGATCAAGGAAGTTCAAGTAAGTTCAGGTAAGCTCAAGGAAGGTCGGGGAAGGTCAAGGAAGGTCAGTGACGGGAAGGTCGGGAAAGGTCGGGGAAGGGAAGGGAAGGTCGGGGAAGGACAGGGAAGGGAAGGGAAGGTCAGGGAATGTCAAGGAAGGTCAAGGAAGGTCAGGTAAGGTCAAGGAAGGTCGGGGAAGGTCGGGGAAGGTCGGGGAAGGTCGGGGAAGGACAGGGAAGGGAAGGGAACGTCAGGGAAGGTTAAGGAAGGTCAAGGAAGGTCAAGGTAGGTCGGGGAAGGTCAAGTAAGGTCAGTGACGGGAAGGTCGGGAAAGGTCGGGGAAGGGAAGGGAAGGTCGGGGAAGGTCGGGGAAGGTCGGGGAAGGGAAGAGAAAGGAAGGCAAGGGAAGGGAAGGGGAAGGGAAATCACGGAAGGTCAGGGAATGGAAGGTCGGGGAAGGTCAGGGAAGGCAAGGTCGGGGAATGTCAGGGAAGGTCAAGGAAGGTCAAGGAAGGTCAGGTAAGGTCAAGGAAGTTCAGGTAAGGTCAAGGAAGGTCAGTGACGGGAAGGTCAGGGAAGGTCGGGGAAGGTCGGGGAATGTCAGGGAAGGGAAGGGAAGGTCAGGGAAGGTCAAGGAAGGTGAAGGAAGGTCAGGTAAGTTCAAGGAAGGTCAGGGAAAGTCAAGGAAGGTCAGTGACGGGAAGGTCGGGGAAGGTCGGGGAACGGAAGGGAAGGGAAGGGAAGGCAAGGGAAGTTCAAGGAAGTTCAAGTAAGTTCAGGTAAGCTCAAGGAAGGTCAAGGAAGGTCAGTGACGGAAAGGTCAGGGAAGGTCGGGGAAGGTCGGGGAAGGACAGGGAAGGGAAGGGAAGGGAAGGGAAGGGAAGGTCAGGGAAGGTCAAGGAAGCTCAAGGAAGGTCAGGTAAGGTCAAGGAAGGTCAGGGAAAGCCAAGGAAGCTCAGTGACGGGAAGGTCAGGGAAGGTCGGGGAAGGTCGGGGAAGGTCGGGGAAGGGAAGGGAAGGGAAGGGAAGGTCAGGGAAGGTCAAGGAAGGCCATGGAAGGTCAGGTAAGGTCAAGGAAGGTCAGGGAAGGTCAAGGAAGGTCAGTGACGGAAAGGTCGGGGATATTCGGGGAAGGGAAGGGAAGGTCAAGGAAGGTCAGGTAAGGTCAAGGAAGGTCAGTGACCGGAAGGTCAGGGAAAGTCGGGGAAGGGAAGGGAAGGGAAGGGAAGGGAAGGGAAGGGAAGGGAAGGGAAGGGAAGGGAAGGGAAGGGAAGGGAAGGGAAGGGAAGGGAAGGGAAGGGAAGGGAAGGGAAGGGAAGGGAAGGGAAGGGAAGGAAGGGAAGGGAAGGGAAGGGAAGGGAAGGGAAGGGAAGGGAAGGTCGCTGAAGATCAAGGAAGGTCAGGGAAGGTCAGGAAGGGAAGGTCAAAGAAGGTCAGTGAAGGTCAAGGAAGGTCACTGACGGGAAGGTCAGGGAAAGTCGGGGAAGGTCGGGGAAGGTCGGGGAAGGGAAGGGAAGGTCGGGGAAGGGAAGGGAAGGGAAGGGAAGGGAAGGGAGAGGAAAGGGGAAGGGAAGGGAAGGGAAGGGAAGGGAAGGGAAGGGAAGGGAAGGGTAGGGAAGGGAAGGGAAGGGAAGGGAAGGGAAGGGAAGGTCAAGGAAGGTCAGTGACGGGAAGGTCAGGGAAAGTCGGGGAAGGTCTGGGAAGGTCTGGGAAGGGAAGGGAAGGGAAGGGAAGGGAAGGGAAGGGAAGGGAAGGGAAGGGAAGGGAAGCTCAAGGAAGGTCAGGTAAGGTCAAGGAAGGTCAGTGACGGTAAGGTCAGGGAAGGTCGGGGAAGGTCGGGGAAGGTCGGGGACTGTCAGGGAAGGGAAGGGAAGGTCAGGGAAGGTCAAGGAAGGTCAGTGACGGGAAGGTCAGGGAAGGTCGGGGAAGGTCGGGGAAGGGAAGGGAAGGTCGGGGAAGGTCGGGGAAGGGAAGGGAAGGGAAAGGAAGGGAAGGGAAGGGAAGGGAAGGGAAGGGAAGGGAAGGGAAATCAGGGAAGGTCAGGGAATGGAAGGTCGGGGAAGGTCAGGGAAGGCAAGGTCGGGGAAGGTCAGGTAAGGTCAAGGAAGGTCAAGGAAGGTCAGGTAAGGTCAAGGAAGTTCAGGTAAGGTCAAGGAAGGTCAGTGACGGGAAGGTCAGGGAAAGTCGGGGAAGGTCGGGGAAGGGTAGGGAAGGGAAGGGAAGGGAAGGGAAGGGAAGGGAAGGGAAGGGAAGGGAAGGGAAGGGAAGGGAAGGGAAGCTCAAGGAAGTTCAGTGACGGGAAGGTCAGGGAAGGTCGGAGAAGGTCGGGGAATGTGAGGGAAGGGAAGGGAAGTTCAGGGAAGGTCAAGGAAGGTGAAATAAGGTCAGGTAAGGTCAAGGAAGGTCAGGGAAAGTCAAGGAAGGTCAGTGACGGGAAGGTCGGGAAAGGTCGGGGAAGGGAAGGGAAGGGAAGGCAAGGGAAGGCAAGGGAAGATCAAGGAAGTTCAAGTAAGTTCAGGTAAGCTCAAGGAAGGTCGGGGAAGGTCAAGGAAGGTCAGTGACGGGAAGGTCGGGAAAGGTCGGGGAAGGGAAGGGAAGGTCGGGGAAGGACAGGGAAGGGAAGGGAAGGTCAGGGAATGTCAAGGAAGGTCAAGGAAGGTCAGGTAAGGTCAAGGAAGGTCGGGGAAGGTCGGGGAAGGTCGGGGAAGGTCGGGGAAGGACAGGGAAGGGAAGGGAACGTCAGGGAAGGTCAAGGAAGGTCAAGGAAGGTCAAGGTAGGTCGGGGAAGGTCAAGTAAGGTCAGTGACGGGAAGGTCGGGAAAGGTCGGGGAAGGGAAGGGAAGGTCGGGGAAGGTCGGGGAAGGTCGGGGAAGGGAAGAGAAAGGAAGGCAAGGGAAGGGAAGGGAAGGGAAATCACGGAAGGTCAGGGAATGGAAGGTCGGGGAAGGTCAGGGAAGGCAAGGTCGGGGAATGTCAGGGAAGGTCAAGGAAGGTCAAGGAAGGTCAGGTAAGGTCAAGGAAGTTCAGGTAAGGTCAAGGAAGGTCAGTGACGGGAAGGTCAGGGAAGGTCGGGGAAGGTCGGGGAATGTCAGGGAAGGGAAGGGAAGGTCAGGGAAGGCCAAGGAAGGTGAAGGAAGGTCAGGTAAGTTCAAGGAAGGTCAGGGAAAGTCAAGGAAGGTCAGTGACGGGAAGGTCGGGGAAGGTCGGGGAACGGAAGGGAAGGGAAGGGAAGGCAAGGGAAGGTCAAGGAAGTTCAAGTAAGTTCAGGTAAGCTCAAGGAAGGTCAAGGAAGGTCAGTGACGGAAAGGTCAGGGAAGGTCGGGGAAGGTCGGGGAAGGACAGGGAAGGGAAGGGAAGGGAAGGTCAGGGAAGGTCAAGGAAGCTCAAGGAAGGTCAGGTAAGGTCAAGGAAGGTCAGGGAAAGCCAAGGAAGCTCAGTAACGGGAAGGTCAGGGAAGGTCGGGGAAGGTCGGGGAAGGTCGGGGAAGGGAAGGGAAGGGAAGGGAAGGGAAGGGAAGGGAAGGTCAGGGAAGGTCAAGGAAGGCCATGGAAGGTCAGGTAAGGTCAAGGAAGGTCAGGGAAGGTCAAGGAAGGTCAGTGACGGAAAGGTCGGGGATATTCGGGGAAGGGAAGGGAAGGTCAAGGAAGGTCAGGTAAGGTCAAGGAAGGTCAGTGACCGGAAGGTCAGGGAAAGTCGGGGAAGGTCGGGGAAGGTCGGGGAAGGGAAGGGAAGGGAAGGGAAGGGAAGGGAAGGGAAGGGAAGGGAAGGTAAGCTCAAGGAAGGTCAGGTAAGGTCAAGGAAGGTCAGTGACGGTAAGGTCAGGGAAGGTCGGGGAAGGTCGGGGAAGGTCGGGGACTGTCAGGGAAGGGAAGGGAAGGTCAGGGAAGGTCAAGGAAGGTCAGTGACGGGAAGGTCAGGGAAGGTCGGGGAAGGTCGGGGAAGGGAAGGGAAGGTCGGGGAAGGTCGGGGAAGGGAAGGGAAGGGAAAGGAAGGGAAGGGAAGGGAAGGGAAGGGAAGGGAAGGGAAGGGAAGGGAAATCAGGGAAGGTCAGGGAATGGAAGGTCGGGGAAGGTCAGGGAAGGCAAGGTCGGGGAAGGTCAGGTAAGGTCAAGGAAGGTCAAGGAAGGTCAGGTAAGGTCAAGGAAGTTCAGGTAAGGTCAAGGAAGGTCAGTGACGGGAAGGTCAGGGAAAGTCGGGGAAGGTCGGGGAAGGGAAGGGAAGGGAAGGGTAGGGAAGGGAAGGGAAGGGAAGGGAAGGGAAGGGAAGGGAAGGGAAGGGAAGGGAAGGGAAGGGAAGGGAAGGGAAGGGAAGGGAAGGGAAGCTCAAGGAAGGTCAGTGACGGGAAGGTCAGGGAAGGTCGGAGAAGGTCGGGGAATGTGAGGGAAGGGAAGGGAAGTTCAGGGAAGGTCAAGGAAGGTGAAATAAGGTCAGGTAAGGTCAAGGAATGTCAGGGAAAGTCAAGGAAGGTCAGTTACGGGAAGGTCGGGAAAGGTCGGGGAAGGGAAGGGAAGGGAAGGGAAGGGAAGGGAAGGCAAGGGAAGATCAAGAAAGTTCAAGTAAGTTCAGGTAAGCTCAAGGAAGGTCGGGGAAGGTCAAGGAAGGTCAGTGACGGGAAGGTCGGGAAAGGTCGGGGAAGGGAAGGGAAGGTCGGGGAAGGGCAGGGAAGGGAAGGGAAGGTCAGGGAATGTCAAGGAAGGTCAAGGAAGGTCAGGTAAGGTCAAGGAAGGTCGGGGAAGGTCGGGGAAGGTCGGGGAAGGTCGGGGAAGGTCGGGGAAGGTCGGGGAAAGACAGGGAAGGGAAGGGAACGTCAGGGAAGGTCAAGGAAGGTCAAGGAAGGTCAAGGTAGGTCGGGGAAGGTCAAGTAAGGTCAGTGACGGGAAGGTCGGGAAAGGTCGGGGAAGGGAAGGGAAGGTCGGGGAAGGTCGGGGAAGGTCGGGGAAGGGAAGAGAAAGGAAGGCAAGGGAAGGGAAGGGAAGGGAAATCACGGAAGGTCAGGGAATGGAAGGTCGGGGAAGGTCAGGGAAGGCAAGGTCGGGGAATGTCAGGGAAGGTCAAGGAAGGTCAAGGAAGGTCAGGTAAGGTCAAGGAAGTTCAGGTAAGGTCAAGGAAGGTCAGTGACGGGAAGGTCAGGGAAGGTCGGGGAAAGTCGGGGAATGTCAGGGAAGGGAAGGGAAGGTCAGGGAAGGTCAAGGAAGGTGAAGGAAGGTCAGGTAAGTTCAAGGAAGGTCAGGGAAAGTCAAGGAAGGTCAGTGACGGGAAGGTCGGGGAAGGTCGGGGAACGGAAGGGAAGGGAAGGGAAGGCAAGGGAAGGTCAAGGAAGTTCAAGTAAGTTCAGGTAAGCTCAAGGAAGGTCAAGGAAGGTCAGTGACGGAAAGGTGAGGGAAGGTCGGGGAAGGTCGGGGAAGGACAGGGAAGGGAAGGGAAGGGAAGGGAAGGTCAGGGAAGGTCAAGGAAGGTCAAGGAAGGTCAGGTAAGGTCAAGGAAGGTCAGGGAAAGCCAAGGAAGCTCAGTGACGGGAAGGTCAGGGAAGGTCGGGGAAGGTCGGGGAAGGTCGGGGAAGGGAAGGGAAGGGAAGGGAAGGGAAGGGAAGGTCAGGGAAGGTCAAGGAAGGCCATGGAAGGTCAGGTAAGGTCAAGGAAGGTCAGGGAAGGTCAAGGAAGGTCAGTGACGGAAAGGTCGGGGATATTCGGGGAAGGGAAGGGAAGGTCAAGGAAGGTCAGGTAAGGTCAAGGAAGGTCAGTGACCGGAAGGTCAGGGAAAGTCGGGGAAGGTCGGGCAAGGTCGGGGAAGGTCGGGGAAGGGAAGGGAAGGGAAGGGAAGGGAAGGGAAGGGAAGGGAAGGGAAGGGAAGGGAAGGGAAGGGAAGGGAAGGGAAATCAGGTAAGGTCAGGGAATGGAAGGTCAAAAAGGTCAGGGAAGGCAAGGTCGGGGAAGGTCAGGGAAGGTCAAGGAAGGTCAGGTAAGGTCAAGGAAGGTCAGGGAAGGTGAAGGAAGCTCAGTGACGGGAAGGTCAGGGAAGGTCGGGGAAGAGAAGGGAAGGGAAGGGAAGGGAAGGGAAGGGAAGGGAAGGGAAGGGAAGGGAAGGGAAGGGAAGGGAAGGGAAGGGAAGGGAAGGGAAGGGAAGGGAAGGGAAGGGAAGGGAAGGGAAGGGAAGGGAAGGGAAGGGAAGGGAAGGGAAGGGAAGGTCGCTGAAGATCAAGGAAGGTCAGGGAAGGTCAGGGAAGGGAAGGTCAAAGAAGGTCAGGGAAGGTCAAGTAAGGTCACTGATGGGAAGGTCGGGGAAGGTCGGGGAAGGTCGGGGAAGGTCGGGGAAGGGAAGGGAAGGTAAGCTCAAGGAAGGTCAAGGAAGGTCAGTGACGGGAAGGTCAGGGAGGTCGGGGAAGTTCGGGGAAGGTCGGGGAAGGTCAGGGAAGGGAAGGGAAGGTCAGGGAAGGTCAAGGAAGTTCAAGGAAGGTCAGGTACGGTGAAGGAAGGTCAGGGAAGGTCAAGGAAGGTCAGTGACGGGAAGGTCAGGGAAAGTCGGGGAAGGTCGGGGAATGTCGGGGAAGGGAAGGGAAGGGAAGGGAAGGGAAGGGAAGGGAAGGGAAGGGATGGGAAGGGAAGGGAAGGGAAGGGAAGGGAAGGGAAGGGAAGGGAAGGGAAGGGAAATCAGGGAAGGTCAGGGAATGGAAGGTCAAAGAAGGTCAGGGAAGGCAAGGTCGGGGAAGGTGAGGGAAGGTCAAGGAAGGTCACTGACGGGAAGGTCAGGGAAAGTCGGGGAAGGTCGGGGAAGGTCGGGGAAGGTCAGGGAAGGGAAGGGAAGGGAAGGGAAGAGCAGGGAAGGGAAGGGAAGGGAACGGAAGGGAAGGGAACGGAAGGGAAGGGAATGGAAGGGAAGGGAAGGGAAGGGAAGGGAAGGGAAGGGAAGGGAAGGGAAGGGAAGGGAAGGGAAGGGAAGCTCAAGGAAGGTCAAGGAAGGTCAGTGATGGGAAGGTCAGGGAAGGTCGGGGAAATTCGGGGAAGGTCGGGGAAGGTCAGGGAAGGGAAGGGAAGGTCAGGGAAGGTCAAGGAAGTTCAAGGAAGGTCAGGTAAGGTCAAGGAAGGTCAGGGAATGTCAAGGAAGGTCAGTGACGGGAAGGTCGGGGAAGGTCGGGGAAAGGTCGGGGAAGGTCGGGGAAGGGAAGAGAAGGGAAGGGAAGGGAAGGGAAGGGAATGGAAGGGAAGGGAAGGGAAGGGAAGGGAAGGGAAGGGAAGGGAAGGGAAGGGAAGGGAAGGGAAGGGAAGGGAAGGGAAATCAGGGAAGGTCAGGGAATGAAAGGTCAAAGAAGGTCAGGGAAGGCAAGGTCGGGGAAGGTCAGGGAAGGTCAAGGAAGGTCAAGGAAGGTCAGGTAAGGTCAAGGAAATTCAGGGAAGGTGAAGGAAGCTCAGTGACGGGAAGGTCAGGGAAGGTCGGGGAAGGTCGGGGAAGGTCGGGGAATGTCAGGGAAGGGAAGGGAAGGTCAGGGAAGGTCAAGGAAGGTGAAGGAAGGTCAGGTAAGGTCAAGGAAGGTCAGGGAAGGTCAAGGAAGGTCAGTTACGGGAAGGTCGGGGAAGGTCGGAGAAGGGAAGGGAAGGGAAGGGAAGGGAAGGGAAGGGAAGGGAAGGTCAAGGAATGTCAAGGAAGGTCAGGTAAGCTCAAGGAAGGTCAAGGAAAGTCAGTGACGGAAAGGTCAGGGAAGGTCGGGGAAGGTCGGGGAAGGTCGGGGAAGGGAAGGGAAGGGAAGGGAAGGGAAGGGAAGGGAAGGGAAGGGAAGGGAAGGGAAGGTCAAGGAAGGTCAGGGAAGGTCAGTGACGGGAAGGTCGGGAAAGGTCGGGGAAGGGAAGGGAAGGTCGGGGAACGTCGGGGAAGGTCGGGGAAGGGAAGGGAAGGGAAGGGAAGGGAAGGGAAGGGAAGGGAAGGGAAGGGAAGGGAAGGGAAGGGAAGGGAAGGGAAATCAGGAAAGGTCAGGGAATGGAAGGTCGGGGAAGGTCAGGGAAGGCAAGGTCGGGGAAGGTCAGGTAAGGTCAAGGAAGGTCAAGGAAGGTCAGGTAAGGTCAAGGAAGTTCAGGTAAGGTCAATGAAGGTCAGTAACGGGAAGGTCACGGAAAGTCGGGGAAGGTCGGGGAAGGTCGGGGAAGGGAAGGGAAGGGAAGGGAAGGGAAGGGAAGGGAAGGGAAGAGAAGGGAAGGGAAGCGAAGGGAAGGGAAGGGAAGGGAAGGGAAGGGAAGGGAAGGGAAGGGAAGGGAAGGGAAGGGAAGGGAAGCTCAAGGAAGGTCAGTGACGGGAAACTCAGGGAAGGTCGGGGAAGGTCGGGGAATGTCGGGGAAGGTCAGGGAAGGTCAGGTAAGGCCAAGGAAGGTCAGGGAAGGTCAAGGAAGGTCAGTGACGGAAAGGTAGGGGAAGGTCGGGAAAGGGAAAGGAAGGGAAGGCAAGAGAAGGGAAGGGAAGGGAAGGGAAATCAGGGAAGGTCAGGGAATGGAAGGTCGGGGAATGTCAGGGAAGGCGAGGTCGGGGAAGGTCAGGGAAGGTCAAGGAAGGTCAAGGAAGGTCAGGGAAGGTCAAGGAAGGTCAGTGACGGGAAGGTCAGGGAAGGTCGGGGAAGGTCGGGGAAGGTCGGGGAAGGGAAGGGAAGGGAAGGTCAGGGAAGGTCAAGGAAGGCCAAGGAAGGTCAGGTAAGGTCAAGGAAGGCCAGGGAAGGTCAAGGAAGGTCAGTGACGGAAAGGTCGGGGACATTCGGGGAAGGGAAGGGAAGGTCAAGGAAGGTCAGGTAAGGTCAAGGAAGGTCAGTGACGGGAAGGTCAGGGAAAGTCGGGGAAGGTCGGGGAATGTCGGGGAAGGGAAGGGAAGGGAAGGGAACGGAAGGGAAGGGAAGGGAAGGGAAGGGAAGGGAAGGGAAGGGAAATCAGGGAAGGTCAGGGAATGGAAGGTCAAAGAAGGTCAGGGAAGGAAAGGTCGGGGAAGGTCAGGGAAGGTCAAGGAAGGTCAAGGAAGGTCAGGTAAGGTCAAGGAAGGTCAGGGAAAGTGAAGGAAGCTCAGTGACTGGAAGGTCAGGGAAGGTCGGGGAAGGTCGGGGAAGGGAAGGGAAGGGAAGGGAAGGGAAGGGAAGGGAAGGGAAGGGAAGGGAAGGGAAGGGAAGGTAAGCTCAAGTAAGGTCAGGTAAGGTCAAGGAAGGTCAGTGACGGGAAAGTCAGGGAAGGTCGGGGAAGGTGTGGGAATGTCGGGGAAGGTCAGGGAAGGTCAGGTAAGGTCAAGGAAGGTCAGGTAAGGTCAAGGAAGGTAAGTGACGGGAAGCTCAGGGAAAGTTGGGGAAGGTCGGGGAAGGTCGGGGAAGGGAAGGGAAGGGAAGGGAAGGGAAGGGAAGGGAAGGGAAGGGAAGGGAAGGTAAGCTCAAGGAAGGTCAAGGAAGGTCAGTGACGGGAAGGTCAGGGAAGGTCGGGGAAGTTCGGGGAAGGTCGGAGAAGGTCAGGTAAGGGAAGGGAAGGTCAGGGAAGGTCAAGGAAGGTCAAGGAAGGTCAGGTAAGGTCAAGGAAGGTGAGGGAAGGTCAAGGAAGGTCAGTGACGGGAAGGTCGGGGAAGGTCGGGGAAGGGAAGGAAAGGTCGGGGAAGGTCGGGGAAGGTCGGGGAAGGGAAGAGAAGGGAAGGCAACGGAAGGGAACGGAAGGGAAATCAGGGAAGGTCAGGGAATGGAAGGTCGGGGAAGGTCAGGGAAGGCAAGGTCGGGGAAGGTCGGGGAAGGGAAGGGAAGGTCAAGGAAGGTCAGGTGAGGTCAAGGAAGGTCAGTGACGGGAAGGTCAGGGAACGTCGGGAAAGGTCGGGGAAGGTAAGTTAAGGGAAGGGAAGGGAAGGGAAGGGAAGGGAAGGGAAGGGAAGGGAAGGGAAGGGAAGGGAAGGGAAGGGGAGGGAAGGGAAGGGAAGGGAAGGGAAGGGAAGGGAATGGAAGGGAAGGGAAGGGAAGGGAAGGGAAGGGAAGGGAAGGGAAGGGAAGGGAAGGGAAGGGAAGGGAAGCTCAAGGAAGGTCAGTGACGGGAAGGTCAGGGAAGGTCGGGGAAGGTCGGGGAAGTTCGGGGAATGTCAGGGAAGGGAAGGGAAGGTCAGGGAAGCTCAAGGAAGGTCAAGGAAGGTCAGGTAAGGTCAAGGAAGGTCAGGGAAGCTCAAGGAAGGTCAGTGACGGGAAGGTCGGGGAATTTCGGGGAAGGGAAGGGAAGGTCAAGGAAGGTCATGTAAGGTCAAGGAAGGTCAGTGACGGGAAGGTCAGGGAAAGTCGGGGAAGGTCGGGGAACGGAAGGGAAGGGAAGGGAATGGAAGGGAAGTGAAGGGAAGGGAAGGGAAGGGAAGGGAAGGGAAGGGAAGGGAATCTCAAGGAATGTCAGGTAAGGTCAAGGAAGTTCAGTGACGGTAAAGTCAGGGAAGGTCGGGGAAGGTCGGGGAATGTCGGGGAAGGTCAGGGATGGTCAGGTAAGGTCAAGGAAGGTCAGGTAAGGTCAAGGAAGGTCAGGGAAGGTCAAGGAAGGTCAGTGACGGAAAGGTAGGGGAAGGTCGGGAAAGGGAAGGGAAGGGAAGGCAAGGGAAGGGAAGGGAAGGGATGGGAAATCAGGGAAGGTCAGGGAATGGAAGGTCGGGGAACGTCAGGGAAGGCGAGGTCGGGGAACGTCAGGGAAGGTCAAGGAAGGTCAAGGAAGGTCAGGTGAGGTTAAGGAAGGTCAGGTAAGTTCAAGGAAGGTCAGTGACGGGAAGGTCAGTGAAAGTCGGGGAAGGTCGGGGAAGGTCGGGGAAGGTCGGGGAAGGTCGGGGAAGGGAAGGGAAGGGAAGGGAAGGGAAGGGAAGGGAAGGGAAGGGAAGGGAAGGGAAGGTGAAGGAAGGTCAAGGAAGGTCAGGTAAGGTCAAGGAAGGTCAGGGAAGGTCAAGGAAGGTCAGTGACGGGAAGGTCGGGGAAGGTCGGGGAAGGGAAGAGAAGGGAAGGCAAGGGAAGGGAAGGGAAGGGAAATCAGGGAAGGTCAGGGAATGGAAGGTCGGGGAAGGTCAGGGAAGGCAAGGTCGGGGAAGCTCAGGGAAGGTCAAGGAAGGTCAAGGAAGGTCAGGTAAGGTGAAGGAAGTTCAGGTAAGTTCAAGGAAGGTCAGTGACGGGAAGGTCAGGGAAAGTCGGGGAAGGTCGGGGAAGGTCGGGGAAGGGAAGGGAAGGGAAGGGAAGGGAAGGGAAGGGAAGGGAAGGGAAGGGAAGGGAAGGGAAGGGAAGGGAAGGGAAGGTCAAGGAAGGTCAGGTAAGGTCAAGGAAGGTCAGTGACGGGAAGGTCATGGAAGATCGGGGAAGTTCGGGGAAGGTCGCGGAAGGTCAGGGAAGGGAAGGGAAGGTTAGGGAAGGTCAAGGAATGTCAAGGAAGGCCAGGTAAGGTCAAGGAAGGTCAGGGAAGGATAAGGAAGGTCAGTGACGGGAAGGTCAGGGAAGGTCGGGGAAGGGAAGGGAAGGTCGGGGAAGGTAGGGGAAGGGAAGAGAAGGGAAGGGAAGGGAAGGGAAGGGAAGGGAAGGGAAGGGAAATCAGCGAAGGTCAGGGAATGGAAGGTCGGGGAAGGTCAGGGAAGGTAAAGTCGGGGAAGGTCAGGGAAGGTCAAGGAATGTCAAGGAAGGTCAGGTAAGGTCAAGGAAGGTCAGGTAAGGTCAAGGAAGGTCAGTGACGGGAAGGTCACGGCAAGTCGGGGAAGGTCGGGGAAGGTCGGGGAAGGGAAGGGAAGGGAAGGGAAGGGAAGGGAAGGGAAGGGAAGGGAAGGGAAGGGAAGGGAAGGGAAGGGAAGGGAAGGGAAGGGAAGGGAAGGGAAGGGAAGGGAAGGGAAGGGAAGGTCACGGAAGGGAAGGTCAAAGAAGGTCAGGGAAGGTCAAGGAAGTTCAGAGAAGGTCGGGGAAGGGAAGGCAAGGGAAGGTCGGGGAAGGGAAGGTCGGGGGAGGGAAGGGAAGGTCGGGGAAGGGAAGGGAAGTTCGGGGAAGGTCGGGCAATGTCGGGGAAGGGAAGGGAAGGGAAGGGAAGGGAAGGGAAGGCAAGGCAAGGCAAGGCAAGGCAAGGCAAGGCAAGGCAAGGCAAGGCAAGACCAAGGAAGGTCAGGGAAGGGAAGTGAATGGAATGTCGGGGAAAGTCAGGGAAGGGAAGGGAAGGTCAGGGAAGGTCAAGGAAGGTGAAGGAAGGTCAGGTAAGGTCAAGGAAGGTCAGGGAAGGTCAAGGAATGTCAGTGACGGGAAGGTCAGGGAAGGTCGGGGAAGGTTGGGGAAGGGAAGGGAAGGGAAGGGAAGGGAAGGGAAGGGAAGGGAAGGGAAGGGAAGGGAAGGGAAGGGAAGGGAAGGGAAATCAGGAAAGGTCAGGGAATGGAAGGTCGGGGAAGGTCAGGGAAGGCAAGGTCGGGGAAGGTCAGGTAAGGTCAAGGAAGGTCAAGGAAGGTCAGGTAAGGTCAAGGAAGTTCAGGTAAGGTCAATGAAGGTCAGTAACGGGAAGGTCACGGAAAGTCGGGGAAGGTCGGGGAAGGTCGGGGAAGGGAAGGGAAGGGAAGGGAAGGGAAGGGAAGGGAAGAGAAGGGAAGGGAAGGGAAGGGAAGGGAAGGGAAGGGAAGGGAAGGGAAGGGAAGGGAAGGGAAGGTCAAGGAAGGTCAGTGACGGGAAACTCAGGGAAGGTCGGGGAAGGTCGGGGAATGTCGGGGAAGGTCAGGGAAGGTCAGGTAAGGTCAAGGAAGGTCAGGGAAGGTCAAGGAAGGTCAGTGACGGAAAGGTAGGGGAAGGTCGGGAAAGGGAAAGGAAGGGAAGGCAAGAGAAGGGAAGGGAAGGGAAGGGAAATCAGGGAAGGTCAGGGAATGGAAGGTCGGGGAATGTCAGGGAAGGCGAGGTCGGGGAAGGTCAGGGAAGGTCAAGGAAGGTCAAGGAAGGTCAGGGAAGGTGAGGGAAGCTCAGTGACGGGAAGTTCAGGGAAGGTCGGGGAAGGTCGGGGAAGGTCGGGGAAGGGAAGGGAAGGGAAGGTCAGGGAAGGTCAAGGAAGGCCAAGGAAGGTCAGGTAAGGTCAAGGAAGGTCAGGGAAGGTGAAGGAAGCTCAGTGACGGGAAGGTCAGGGAAGGTCGGGGAAGGTCGGGGAATGTCAGGGAAGGGAAGGGAAGGTCAGGGAAGGTCAAGGAATGTGAAGGAAGGTCAGGTAAGGTCAAGGAAGGTCAGGGAAGGTCAAGGAAGGTCAGTTACGGGAAGGTCGGGGAAGGTCGGAGAAGGGAAGGGAAGGGAAGGGAAGGGAAGGGAAGGGAAGGGAAGGGAAGGGAAGGGAACGGAAGGGAAGGGAAGGGAAGGGAAGGGAAGGGAAGGGAAGGGAAGGGAAGGGAAGGGAAGGTAAGCTCAAGGAAGGTCAGGTAAGGTCAAGGAAGGTCAGTGACGGGAAGGTCAGGAAGGTCGGGGAAGGTCGGGGAAGGTCGGGGAATGTCAGGGAAGGGAAGGGAAGGTTAGGGAAGGTCAAGGAAGGTCAGTGACGGGAAGGTCAGGGAAGGTCGGGGAAGGTCGGGGAAGGGAAGGGAAGGTCGGGGAAGGTCGGGGAAGGGAAGGGAAGGGAAGGGAAGGGAAGGGAAGGGAAGGGAAGGGAAGGGAAGGGAAGGGAAGGGAAGGGAAGGGAAGCTCAAGGAAGGTCAGTTAAGGTCAAGGAAGGTCAGTGACGGGAAGGTCAGGGAAGGTCGGGGAAGGTCGGGGAATGTCAGGGAAGGGAAGGGAAGGTCAGGGAAGGTCAGGGAAGGTCAAGGAAGGTCAGGTAAGGTCAAGGAAGGTCAGGGAAGGTCAAGGAAGGTCAGTGACGGGAAGGTAAGAGAAGGTCGGGGAAGTTCGGAAAAGGTCGGGGAAGGGAAGGGAAGGGAAGGGAAGGGAAGGGAAGGGAAGGGAAGGGAAGGGAAGGGAAGGGAAGGGAAGGGAAGGGAAGGGAAGGGAAGGGAAGGGAAGGGAAGGGAAGGGAAGGGAAGGGAAGGGAAATCAGGGAAGGTCAGGGAATGGATGGTCAAAGAAGTTCAGGGAAGGCAAGGTCGCGGAAGGTCAGGAAAGGTCAAGGAAGGTCAAGGAAGGTCAGGTAAGGTCAAGGAAGCTCAGGGAAGGTCAAGGAAGCTCAGTGACGGGAAGGTCAGGGAAGGTCGGGGAAGGTCGGGGAAGGTCGGGGAAGGGAAGGGAAGGGAAGGTCAGGGAAGGTCAAGGAAGGCCAAGGAAGGTCAGGTAAGGTCAAGGAAGGTCAGGGAAGGTTAGGGAAGGTCAGTGACGGAACGGTCGGGGATATTCGGGGAAGGGAAGGGAAGGTCAAGGAAGGTCAGCTATGGTCAAGGAAGGTCAGTGACGGGAAGGTCAGGGAAAGTCGGGGAAGGTCGGGGAATGTCGGGGAAGGGAAGGGAAGGGAAGGGAAGGGAAGGGAAGGGAAGGGAAGGGAAGGGAAGGGAAGGGAAATCAGGGAAGGTCAAAGAAGGTCAGGGAAGGCAAGGTCGGGGAAGGTCAGGGAAGGTCAAGGAAGGTCAAGGAAGGTCAGGTAAGGTCAAGGAAGGTCAGGGAAGGTCAAGGAAGGTCAGTGACGGGAAAGTCGGGGAAGGTCGGGGAAAGGAAGGGAAGGTCGGGGAAGGTCGGGGAAGGTCGGGGAAGGGAAGAGAAGGCAAGGCAAGGGAAGGGAAGGGAAGGGAAATCAGGGAAGGTCAGGGAATGGAAGGTCGGGGAAGGTCAGGGAAGGCAAGGTCGGGGAAGTTCAGGGAACGGAAGGGAAGGTCAAGGAAGGTCAGGTAAGGTCAAGGAAGGTCAGTGACGGGAAGGTCAGGGAAGGTCGGGGAAGTTCAGGGAAGTTCGGGGAAGGTCAGGGAAGGGAAGGGAAGGTCAGGGAATGTCAAGGAAGGTCAAGGAAAGTCAGGTAAGGTCAAGGAAGGTCAGGGAAGGTCAAGGAAGGTCAGTGACGGGAAGGTCAGGGAAGGTCGGGGAAGGGAAGGTAAGGTCGGGGAAGGGAAGGGAAGGGAAGGGAAGGGAAGGGAAGGGAAGGGAAGGGAAGGGAAGGGAAGGGAAGGGAAGGGAAGGGAAGGGAAGGGAAGGGAAGGGAAGGGAAGGGAAGGGAAGGGAAGGGAAGGGAAGGGAAGTTCGGGGAAGGTCAGGGAATGGAAGGTCGGGGAAGGTCAGGGAAGGTAAGGTCGGGGAAGGTCAGGGAAGGTCAAGGAAGGTCAAGAAAGGTCAGGTAAGGTCAAGGAATGTCAGGTAAGGTCAAGGAAGTTCAGTGACGGGAAGGTCAGGGAAAGTCGGCGAAGGGAAGGGAAGGGAAGGGAAGGGAAGGGAAGGGAAGGGAAGGGAAGGGAAGGGAAGGGAAGGGAAGGGAAGGGAAGGGAAGGGAAGGGAAGGGAAGGGAAGGGAAGCTCAAGGAAGGTCAGGTAAGGTCAAGGAAGGTCAGTGACGGGAAGGTCAGCGAAGGTCGGGGAAGGTCGGGGAAGGTTGGGGAAGGTCAGGGAAGGGAAGGGAAGGTCAGGGAAGGTCAAGGAAGGCCAAGGAAGGTCAAGGAAGGTCAGGGAAGGTCAAGGAAGGTCAGTGACGGGAAGGTCAGGGAAGGTCGGGGAAGGGAAGGGAAGGTCGGGGAAGGTCGGGGAAGGTCGCGGAAGGGAAGAGAAGGGAAGGTAAGGGAAGGGAAGGGAAGGGAAATCAGGGAAGGTCAGGGAATGGAAGGTCGGGGAAGGTCAGGGAAGGTAAGGTCGGGGAAGTTCGGGGAAGGGAAGGGAAGGTCAAGGAAGGTCAGGTAAGGTCAAGGAAGGTCAGTGATGGGAAGGTAAGGGAACGTCGGGGAAGGTCGGGGAAGGTAAGGGAAGGGAAGGGAAGGGGAGGGAAGGGGAGGGAAGGGAAGGGAAGGGAAGGGAAGGGAAGGGAAGGGAAGGGAAGGGAAGGGAAGGGAAGGGAAGGGAAGGGAAGGGAAGGGAAGGGAAGGGAAGGGAAGGGAAGGGAAGGGAAGGGAAGCTCAAGGAAGGTCAGTGACGGGAAGTTCAGGGAAGGTCGGGGAAGGTCGGGGAAGTTCAGGGAATGTCAGGGAAGGGAAGGGAAGGTCAGGGAAGGTCAAGGAAGGTCAAGGAATATCTGGTAAGGTCAAGGAAGGTCAGGGAAGGTCAAGGAAGGTCAGTGACGGAAAGGTCGGGGAAGTGCGGGGAAGGGAAGGGAAGGTCAAGGAAGGTCAGGTAAGGTGAAGGAAGGTCAGTGACGGGAAGGTCAGGGAAAGTCGGGGAAGGTCGGGAAAGGGAAGGGAAGGGAAGGGAAGGGAAGGGAAGGGAAGGGAAGGGAAGGGAAGGGAAGGGAAGGTAAGCTCAAGGAAGGTCAGTGACAGTAAAGTCAGGGAAGGTTGGGGAAGGTCGGGGAATGTCGGGGAAGGTCAGGGAAGGTCAGGGAAGGTCAAGGAATGTCAGGTAAGGTCAAGGAAGGTCAGGGAAGGTCAAGGAATGTCAGTGACAGAAAGGTAGGGGAAGGTCGGGAAATGAAAGGGAAGGGAAGGCAAGGGAAGGGAAGGGAAGGGAAGGGAAGGGAAATCAGGGAACGTCAGGGAATGGAAGGTCGGGGAACGTCAGGGAAGGCGAGGTCGGGGAAGGTCAGGGAAGGTCAAGGAAGGTCAAGGAAGGTCAGGTAAGGTCAAGGAAGTTCAGGTAAGGTCAAGGAAGGTCAGTGATGGGAAGGTCAGGGAAAGTCGGGGAAGGTCGGGAAAGGGAAGGGAAGGGAAGAGAAGGGAAGGGAAGGGAAGGGAAGGGAAGGGAAGGGAAGGGAAGGGAAGGGAAGGGAAGGGAAGGGAAGGGAAGGGAAGGGAAGGGAAGGGAAGGGAAGGGAAGGTCAAGGAATTTCAGGTAAGGTCAAGGAAGGTCAGGGAAGGTCAAGCAAGGTCAGTGACGGGAAGGTCGGGGAAGGTCGGGGAAGGGAAGGGAAGGTCGGGGAAGGTCGGGGAAGGGAAGGGAAGGGAAGGGAAGGGAAGGGAAGGGAAGGGAAGGGAAGGGAAGGGAAGGGAAGGGAAGGGAAGGGAAGGGAAGGGAAGGGAAGGGAAGGGAAGGGAAGGGAAATCAGGGAAGATCAGGGAATGGACGGTCAAAGAAGTTCAGGGAAGGCAAGGTCGGGGAAGGTCAGGGAAGATCAAGGAAGGTCAAGGAAGGTCAGGTAAGATCAAGGAAGGTCAGGGAAGGGCAAGGAAGTTCAGTGACGGGAAGGTCAGGGAAGGTCGGGGAAGGTCAGGGAAGGTCGGGGAATGTCGGGGAAGGGAAGGTCGGGGAAGGTCGGGGAAGGTCGGGGAAGCTCGGGGAAGGGAAGGGAAGGGAAGGGAAGGGAAGGGAAGGGAAGGGAAGGGAAGGGAAGGGAAGGGAAGGGAAGGGAAGGGAAGGGAAGGGAAGGGAAGGGAAGGGAAGGGAAGGGAAGGGAAGGTCGCTGAAAATCAAGGATGGTCAGGGAAGGTCAGTGAAGGGAAGTTCAAAGAAGGTCAGGGAAGGTCAAGGAAGGTCAGTGAAGGGAAGGTCAGGGAAAGTTGGGGAAGGTCAGGGAAGGTCGGGGAAGGTCGGGGAAGGGAAGGGAAGGGAAGGGAAGGGAAGGGAAGGGAAGGGAAGGGAAGGGAAGGGAAGGGAAGGGAAGGGAAGGGAAGGGAAGGGAAGGGAAGGGAAGGGAAGGGAAGGGAAGGGAAGGTCAGTGACGGGAAGGGAAGGGAATGTCGGGGAAGGTCGGGGATTGTCGGGGAAAGTCAGGGAAGTTCAGGTAAGGTCAAGGAAGGTCAGGTAAGCTCAAGGAAGGTCAGGGAAGGTCAAGGAAGGTCAGTGACGGATAGGTAGGGGAAGGTCGGGAAAGGGAACGGAAGGGAAGGCAAGGGAAGGGAAGGGAAGGGAAGGGAAATGAGGGAAGGTCAGGGAATGGAAGGTCGGGGAAGGTCAGGGAAGGCGAGGTCGGGGAAGGTCAGGGAAGGTCAAGGAAGGTCAAGGAAGGTCAGGTAAGGTCAACGAATGTCAGGTAAGGTCAAGGAAGGTCAGTGACGGGAAGGTCAGGGAAAGTCGGGGAAGGTCGGGGAAGGTCGGGGAAGGTCGGCAAGGTCGGGGAAGGGAAGGGAAGGGAACGGAAGGGAAGGGAAGGGAAGGTAAGCTCAAGGAAGGTCAAGGAAGGTCAGTGACGGGAAGGTCAGGGAAGGTCGGGGAAGGTCGGGGAAGTTCGGGGAAGGTCAGGGAAGGGAAGGGAAGGGAAGGGAAGGTCAAGCAAGGTCAAGGAAGGTCACGTAAGGTCAAGGAAGGTCAGGAAGGTCAAGGAAGGTCAGTGACGGGAAGGTCGGGGATGGTCGGGGAAGGGAAGGGAAGGTCGGGGAAGGTGTGGGAAGGTCGGGGAAGGGAAGAGAAGGGAAGGCAAGGGAAAGGAAGGGAAGGGAATTCAGGGAAGGTCAGGGAATGGAACGTCGGGGAAGGTCAGGGAAGGCAAGGTCGGGGAAGGTCAGGGAAGGTCAAGGAAGGTCAAGGAAGGTCAGGCAAGGTCAGGTAAGGTCAAGGAAGGTCAGGTAAGGTCAAGGAACGTCAGTGACGGGAAGGTCAGGGAAAGTCGGGGAAGGTCGGGGACGGGAAGGGAAGGGAAGGGAAGGGAAGGGAAGGGAAGGGAAGGGAAGGGAAGGGAAGGGAAGGGAAGGGAAGGGAAGGGAAGGGAAGGGAAGGGAAGGGAAGGGAAGGGAAGGTCGGGGAAGTTCAGGGAAGGGAAGGGAAGGTCAGGGAAGGCCAAGGAAGGTAAAGGAAGGTCAGGTAAGGTGAAGGAAGGTCAGGGAAGGTCAAGGAAGGTGAGTGACGGGAAGGTCGGGGAAGGTCGGGAAAGGGAAGGGAAGGTCGGGGAAGGTCGGGGAAGGTCGGGGAAGGGAAGAGAAAGGAAGGGAAGGGAAGGGAAGGGAAGGGAAATCAGAGAAGGTCAGGGAATGGAAGATAGGGGAAGGTCAGGTAAGGCAAGGTCAGGGAAGGTCAGGGAAGGTCAAGGAAGATCAAGGAAGGTCAGGTAAGGTCAAGGAAGGTCAGGAAAGGTCAAGGAAGGTCAGTGACGGGAAGGTCAGGGAAAGTCGGGGAAGGTCGGGGAAGGTCGAGGAAGGGATGGGAAGGGAAGGGAAGGGAAGGGAAGGGAAGGGAAGGGAAGGGAAGGGAAGGGAAGGGAAGGGAAGGGAAGGGAAGGGAAGGGAAGGGAAGGGAAGGGAAGGGAAGGGAAGGGAAGGGAAGGGAAGGGAAGGGAAGGGAAGGGAAGGGAAGGGAAGGGAAGGGAAGGGAAGGGAAGGGAAGGGAAGGGAAGGGAAGGTCGCTGAAGATCAAGGATGGTCAGGGAAGGTCAGTGAAGGGAAGTTCAAAGAAGGTCAGGGAAGGTCAAGGAAGGTTAGTGAAGGGAAGGTCAGGGAAAGTCGGGGAAGGTCGGGGAAGGGAAGGGAAGGGAAGGGAAGGGAAGGGAAGGGAAGGGAAGGGAAGGGAAGGGAAGGGAAGGGAAGGGAAGGTCAGTTAAGGTCAAGGAAGGTCAGGGAAGGTCAAGGAAGGTCAGTGACGGGAAGGTCAGGGAATGTCGGGGAAGGTCGGGGAATGTCGGGGAAAGTCAGGGAAGGTCAGGTAAGGTCAAGGAAGGTCAGGTAAGCTCAAGGAAGGTCAGGGAAGGTCAAGGAAGGTCAGTGACGGATAGGTAGGGGAAGGTCGGGAAAGGGAACGGAAGGGAAGGCTAGGGAAGGGAAGGGAAGGGAAGGGAAATCAGGGAAGGTCAGGGAAAGGAAGGTCGGGGAACGTCAGGGAAGGCGAGGTCGGGGAAGGTCAGGGAAGGTCAAGGAAGGTGAAGGAAGGTCAGGTAAGGTCAACGAAGGTCAGGTAAGGTCAAGGAAGGTCAGTGACGGGAAGGTCGGGGAAGGTCAGGAAAGGGAAGAGAAGGGAAGGCAAGGGAAGGGAAGGGAAGGGAAGGGAAGGGAAGGGAAGGGAAGGGAAGGGAAGGGAAGGGAAGGGAAGGGAAGGGAAGGGATGGGAAGGGAAGGGAAGGGAAGGGAAGGGAAGGGAAGGGAAGGTAAGCTCAAGGAAGGTCAAGGAAGGTCAGTGACGGGAAGGTCAGGGAAGGTCGGGGAAGGTCGGGGAAGGTCGGGGAAGGTCAGGGAAGGGAAGGGAAGGTCAGGGAAGGTCAAGGAAGGCCAAGGCAGGTCAGGTAAGGTCAAGGAAGGCCAGGGAAGGTCAAGGAAGGTCAGTGACGGGAAGGTCGGGGAAGGTCGGGGAACGGAAGGGAAGGTCGGGGAAGGTCGGGGAAGGTCGGGGAAGGGAAGAGAAGGGAAGGCAAGGGAAAGGAAGGGAAGGGAATTCAGGGAAGGTCAGGGGAATGGAAGGTCGGGGAAGGTCAGGGAAGGCAAGGTCGGGGAAGGTCAGGGAAGGTCAAGGAAGGTCAAGGAAGGTCAGGGAAGGTCAGGTAAGGTCAAGGAAGGTCAGGTAAGGTCAAGGAAGGTCAGTGACGGGAAGGTCAGGGAAAGTCGGGGAAGGTCGGGGAAGGTCGGGGAAGGGAAGGGAAGGGAAGGGAAGGGAAGGGAAGGGAAGGGATGGGAAGGGAAGGGAAGGGAAGGGAAGGGAAGGGAAGGGAAGGGAAGGGAAGGTCGAGGAAGTTCGGGGAAGGGAAGAGAAGGTCAGGGAAGGTCAAGGAAGGTCAAGGAAGGTCAGGTAAGGTCAAGGAAGGTCAGGGAAGGTCAAGGAAGGTGAGTGACGGGAAGGTCGGGGAAGGTCGGGGAAGGGAAGGGAAGGTCGGGGAAGGTAGGGGAAGGTCGGGGAATGAAAGAGAAGGGAAGGGAAGGGAAGGGAAGGGAAGGGAAATCAGAGAAGGTCAGGGAATGGAAGATCTGGGAAGGTCAGGTAAGGCAAGGTCGGGGAAGGTCAGGGAAGGTCAAGGAAGGTCAAGGAAGGTCAGGTAAGGTCAAGGAAGGTCAGGTAAGGTCAAGGAAGGTCAGTGACGGGAAGGTCAGGGAAAGTCGGGGAAGGTTGGGGTAGGTCGGGGAAGGGATGGGAAGGGAAGGGAAGGGAAGGGAAGGGAAGGGAAGGGAAGGGAAGGGAAGGGAAGGGAAGGGAAGGGAAGGGAAGGGAAGGGAAGGGAAGGGAAGGGAAGGGAAGGGAAGGGAAGGTCAAGTAAGGTCAAGGAAGGTCAGGTAAGGTCAAGGAAGGTCAGTGACGGGAAGGTCAGGGAAGGTCGGGGAAGTTCGGGGAAGTTCGGGAAAGGTCAGGGAAGGGAAGGGAAGGTCAGGGAAGGTGAAGGAAGGTCAAGGAAGGTCACGTAAGGTCAAGGAATGTCAGGGAAGGTCGAGGAAGGTCAGTGACGGGAAGGTCAGGGAAGGTCGGGGAAGGGAAGGTAAGCTCGGGGAAGGTCGGGGAAGGTCGGGGAAGGGAAGGGAAGGTCAGGGAAGGTGAAGGAATGTCAAGGAAGGCCAGGTAAGGTCAAGGAAGGTCAGGTAAGCTCAAGGAAGGTCAGTGACGGGAAAGTCAGGGCAAGTCGGGGAAGGTCGGGGAAGTTCGGGGAAGGGGAGGGAAGGGAAGGGAAGGGAAGGGAAGGGAAGGGAAGGGAAGGGAAGGGAAGGGAAGGGAAGGGAAGGGAAGGGAAGGGAAGGGAAGGGAAGGGAAGGGAAGGGAAGGGAAGGGAAGGGAAGGGAAGGGAAGGGTATGTCGCTGAAGATCAAGGAAGGTCAGGGAAGGGAAGGTCAAAGAAGGTCAGGGAATGTCAAGGAAGGTCAGGGAAGGTCGGGGAAGGAAAGGCAAGGGAAGGTCGGGGAAGGGAAGGTCGGGGGAGGGAAGGGAAGGTCGGGGAAGGGAAGGGAAGTTCGGGGAAGGTCGGGGAATGTCGGGAAAGGTCGGGGAAGGGAAGGGAAGGTCGGGGAAGGTCGGGGACGGTCGGGGAAGGGAAGGGAAGGGAAGGGAAGGGAAGGGAAGGGAAGGGAAGGGAAGGGAAGGGAAGGGAAGGGAAGGGAAGGGCAGGCAAGACCAAGGAAGGTCAGGGAAGGGAAGAGAATGGAAAGTCGGGGAAAGTCAGGGAAGGGAAGGGAAGGTCAGGGAAGGTCAAGGAAGGTCAAGGAAGGTCAGGTAAGGTCAAGGAAGGTCAGGGAAGGTCAAGGAAAGTCAGTGACGGGAAGGTCAGGGAAGGTCGGGGAAGGGAAGGGAAGGGAAGGTAAGGTAAGGGAAGGGAAGGTAAGGTAAGGGAAGGGAAGGGAAGGGAAGGGAAGGGAAGCGAAGGGAAGGGAATGGAAGGGAAGGGAAGGGAAGGGAAGGGAAGGGAAGGGAAGGGAAGGGAAGGGAAGGGAAGGGAAGGGAAGGGAAGGGAAAGGGAAGGGAAGGGAAGGGAAGGGAAGGGAAGGGAAGGGCAGGCAAGACCAAGGAAGGTCAGGGAAGGGAAGGGAAGGTCAGGGAAGGTCAAGGAAAGTCAAGGAAGGTCACGTAATGTCAAGGAAGGTCAGGGAAGGTCAAGGAAGGTCAGTGACGGGAAGGTCGGGGAAGGTCGGGGAAGGGAAGGGAAGGTCGGGGAAGGTCGGGGAAGGTCGGGGAAGGGAAGAGAAGGGAAGGCAAGGGAAAGGAAGGGAAGGGAATTCAGGGAAGGTCAGGGAATGGAAGGTCGGGGAAGGTCAGGGAAGGCAAGGTCGGGGAAGGTCAGGGAAGGTCAAGGAAGGTCAAGGAAGGTCAGGGAAGGTCAGGTAAGGTCAAGGAAGGTCAGGTAAGGTCAAGGAAGGTCAGTGACGGGAAGGTCAGGGAAAGTCGGGGAAGGTCGGGGAAGGGAAGGGAAGGGAAGGGAAGGGAAGGGAAGGGAAGGGAAGGGAAGGGAAGGGAAGGGAAGGGAAGGGAAGGGAAGGGAAGGGAAGGGAAGGGAAGGGAAGGGAAGGGAAGGGAAGGGAAGGGAAGAGAAGGTCAGGGAAGGTCAAGGAAGGTCAAGGAAGGTCAGGTAAGGTCAAGGAAGGTCAGGGAAGGTCAAGGAAGGTGAGTGACGGGAAGGTCGGGGAAGGTCGGGGAAGGGAAGGGAAGGTCGGGGAAGGTAGGGGAAGGTCGGGGAATGAAAGAGAAGGGAAGGGAAGGGAAGGGAAGGGAAGGGAAATCAGAGAAGGTCAGGGAATGGAAGATCTGGGAAGGTCAGGTAAGGCAAGGTCGGGGAAGGTCAGGGAAGGTCAAGGAAGGTCAAGGAAGGTCAGGTAAGGTCAAGGAAGGTCAGGTAAGGTCAAGGAAGGTCAGTGACGGGAAGGTCAGGGAAAGTCGGGGAAGGTTGGGGTAGGTCGGGGAAGGGATGGGAAGGGAAGGGAAGGGAAGGGAAGGGAAGGGAAGGGAAGGGAAGGGAAGGGAAGGGAAGGGAAGGGAAGGGAAGGGAAGGGAAGGGAAGGGAAGGTCAAGGAAGTTCAAGTAAGGTCAAGGAAGGTCAGGGAAGGTCAAGGAAGGTCAGTGACGGGAAGGTCAGGGAAGGTCGGGGAAGTTCGGGGAAGTTCGGGAAAGGTCAGGGAAGGGAAGGGAAGGTCAGGGAAGGTGAAGGAAGGTCAAGGAAGGTCAGGTAAGGTCAAGGAAGGTCAGGGAAGGTCGAGGAAGGTCAGTGACGGGAAGGTCAGGGAAGGTCGGGGAAGGGAAGGTAAGCTCGGGGAAGGTCGGGGAAGGTCGGGGAAGGGAAGGGAAGGTCAGGGAAGGTGAAGGAAGGTCAAGGAAGGCCAGGTAAGGTCAAGGAAGGTCAGGTAAGCTCAAGGAAGGTCAGTGACGGGAAAGTCAGGGCAAGTCGGGGAAGGTCGGGGAAGTTCGGGGAAGGGGAGGGAAGGGAAGGGAAGGGAAGGGAAGGGAAGGGAAGGGAAGGGAAGGGAAGGGAAGGGAAGGGAAGGGAAGGGAAGGGAAGGGAAGGGAAGGGAAGGGAAGGGAAGGGAAGGGAAGGGAAGGGTAGGTCGCTGAAGATCAAGGAAGGTCAGGGAAGGGAAGGTCAAAGAAGGTCAGGGAATGTCAAGGAAGGTCAGGGAAGGTCGGGGAAGGAAAGGCAAGGGAAGGTCGGGGAAGGGAAGGTCGGGGGAGGGAAGGGAAGGTCGGGGAAGGGAAGGGAAGTTCGGGGAAGGTCGGGGAATGTCGGGAAAGGTCGGGGAAGGGAAGGGAAGGTCGGGGAAGGTCGGGGACGGTCGGGGAAGGGAAGGGAAGAGAAGGGAAGGGAAGGGAAGGGAAGGGAAGGGAAGGGAAGGGAAGGGAAGGGAAGGGCAGGCAAGACCAAGGAAGGTCAGGGAAGGGAAGAGAATGGAAAGTCGGGGAAAGTCAGGGAAGGGAAGGGAAGGTCAGGGAAGGTCAAGGAAGGTCAAGGAAGGTTAGGTAAGGTCAAGGAAGGTCAGGGAAGGTCAAGGAAAGTCAGTGACGGGAAGGTCAGGGAAGGTCGGGGAAGGGAAGGGAAGGGAAGGTAAGGTAAGGGAAGGGAAGGTAAGGTAAGGGAAGGGAAGGGAAGGGAAGCGAAGGGAAGGGAATGGAAGGGAAGGGAAGGGAAGGGAAGGGAAGGGAAGGGAAGGGAAGGGAAGGGAAGGGAAGGGAAGGGAAGGAAGGGAAGGGAAGGGAAGGGCAGGCAAGACCAAGGAAGGTCAGGGAAGGGAAGGGAAGGTCAGGGAAGGTCAAGGAAAGTCAAGGAAGGTCACGTAATGTCAAGGAAGGTCAGGGAAGGTCAAGGAAGGTCAGTGACGGGAAGGTCGGGGAAGGTCGGGGAAGGGAAGGGAAGGTCGGGGAAGGTCGGGGAAGGTCGGGGAAGGGAAGAGAAGGGAAGGCAAGGGAAAGGAAGGGAAGGGAATTCAGGGAAGGTCAGGGAATGGAAGGTCGGGGAAGGTCAGGGAAGGCAAGGTCGGGGAAGGTCAGGGAAGGTCAAGGAAGGTCAAGGAAGGTCAGGGAAGGTCAGGTAAGGTCAAGGAAGGTCAGGTAAGGTCAAGGAAGGTCAGTGACGGGAAGGTCAGGGAAAGTCGGGGAAGGTCGGGGAAGGGAAGGGAAGGGAAGGGAAGGGAAGGGAAGGGAAGGGAAGGGAAGGGAAGGGAAGGGAAGGGAAGGGAAGGGAAGGGAAGGGAAGGGAAGGGAAGGGAAGGGAAGGGAAGGGAAGGTCGAGGAAGTTCGGGGAAGGGAAGAGAAGGTCAGGGAAGGTCAAGGAAGGTCAAGGAAGGTCAGGTAAGGTCAAGGAAGGTCAGTGACGGGAAGGTCAGGGAAAGTCGGGGAAGGTTGGGGTAGGTCGGGGAAGGGATGGGAAGGGAAGGGAAGGGAAGGGAAGGGAAGGGAAGGGAAGGGAAGGGAAGGGAAGGGAAGGGAAGGGAAGGGAAGGGAAGGGAAGGGAAGGGAAGGGAAGGGAAGGGAAGGGAAGGTCAAGGAAGTTCAAGTAAGGTCAAGGAAGGTCAAGGAAGGTCAGTGACGGGAAGGTCAGGGAAGGTCGGGGAAGTTCGGGGAAGTTCGGGAAAGGTCAGGGAAGGGAAGGGAAGGTCAGGGAAGGTGAAGGAAGGTCAAGGAAGGTCAGGTAAGGTCAAGGAAGGTCAGGGAAGGTCGAGGAAGGTCAGTGACGGGAAGGTCAGGGAAGGTCTGGGAAGGGAAGGTAAGCTCGGGGAAGGTCGGGGAAGGTCGGGGAAGGGAAGGGAAGGTCAGGGAAGGTGAAGGAAGGTCAAGGAAGGCCAGGTAAGGTCAAGGAAGGTCAGGTAAGCTCAAGGAAGGTCAGTGACGGGAAAGTCAGGGCAAGTCGGGGAAGGTCGGGGAAGTTCGGGGAAGGGGAGGAAGGGAAGGGAAGGGAAGGGAAGGGAAGGGAAGGGAAGGGAAGGGAAGGGAAGGGAAGGGAAGGGAAGGGAAGGGAAGGGAAGGGAAGGGAAGGGAAGGGAAGGGAAGGGAAGGGAAGGGAAGGGAAGGGAAGGGAAGGGAAGGGTAGGTCGCTGAAGATCAAGGGAAGGTCAGGGAAGGGAAGGTCAAAGAAGGTCAGGGAATGTCAAGGAAGGTCAGGGAAGGTCGGGGAAGGAAAGGCAAGGGAAGGTCGGGGAAGGGAAGGTCGGGGGAGGGAAGGGAAGGTCGGGGAAGGGAAGGGAAGTTCGGGGAAGGTCGGGGAATGTCGGGGAAGGTCGGGGAAGGGAAGGGAAGGTCGGGGAAGGTCGGGGACGGTCGGGGAAGGGAAGGGAAGGGAAGGGAAGGGAAGGGAAGGGAAGGGAAGGGCAGGCAAGACCAAGGAAGGTCAGGGAAGGGAAGAGAATGGAAAGTCGGGGAAAGTCAGGGAAGGGAAGGGAAGGTCAGGGAAGGTCAAGGAAGGTCAAGGAAGGTCAGGTAAGATCAAGGAAGGTCAGGGAAGGTCAAGGAAAGTCAGTGACGGGAAGGTCAGGGAAGGTCGGGGAAGGGAAGGGAAGGGAAGGGAAGGTAAGGTAAGGGAAGGGAAGGGAAGGGAAGGGAAGGGAAGGGAAGGGAAGGGAAGGGAAGGGAAGGGAAGGGAAGGGAAGGGAAGGGAAGGGAAGGGAAGGGAAGGGAAGGGAAGGGAAGGGAAGGGAAGGGAAGGGAAGGGAAGGGGAGGGAAGGGAAGGGAAGGGAAGGGAAGGGAAGCTTAAGGAAGTTCAGGTAAGGTCAAAGACGGTCAGTGACGGGAAAGTCAGGGAAGGTCGGGGAAGGTCAGGGAAGGTCAAGGAAGGGAAGCGAAGGTCAGGGAAGGTCAAGGAAGGTGAAGGAAGGTCAGATAAGGTCAAGGAAGGTCAGGGAAGGTCAAGGAAGGTCAGTGACAGGAAGGTCGGGGAAGGGAAGGGAAGGGAAGGGAAGGGAAGGGAAGGGAAGGGAAGGGAAGGGAAGGCAAGGTCAAGGAATGTCAAGGAAGGTCAGGTAAGGTCAAGGAAGGTCAGGTAAGGTCAAGGAAGTTCAAGGAAGTTCAGGTAAGTTCAAGGAAGGTCAGGTAAGGTCAAGGAAGGTCAGTGACGGGAAGGTCAGGGAAGGTCGGGGAAGGTCGGGGAAGGTCGGGGAAGGGAAGGGAAGGGAAGGGAAGGGAAGGGAAGGGAAGGGAAGGGAAGGGAAGGGAAGGGAAGGGAAGGGAAGGGAAGGGAAGGGAAGGGAAGGGAAGGGAAGGGAAGGGAAGGGAAGTTCGCGGAAGGTCGGGGAAGGGAAGGGAAGGTCAGGGAAGGTCAAGGAAGTTCAGTGATGCGAAGGTCGGGGAATGTCGGGGAAGGGAAGGGAAGGTCAAGGAAGGTCAGTGACGGGAAGGTCGGGGAAGGTCGGGGAAGGTCGGGGAAGGTCGGGGAAGGGAAGGGAAGGGAAGGGAAGGGAAGGGAAGGGAAGGGAAGGGAAGGGAAGGGAAGGGAAGGGAAGGGAAGGGAAGGTCAAGGAAGGTCAGGGACGGGATGGTCAGGGAAGGTTGGGGAAGTTCGCAGAAGGTCGGGGAAGGTCAGGGAAGGGAAGGGAAGGTCAGGGAAGGTCAAGGACGGTCAAGGAAGGTCAGGTAAGGTCAAGGAAGGTTAGGGAATGTCAAGGAAGTTCAGTGACGGGAAGGCCGGGGAAGGTCGGGGAAGGGAAGAGAAGGGAAGGGAAGGGAAGGGAAGGGAAGGGAAGGGAAGGGAAGGGAAGGGAAGGGAAGGGAAGGGAAGGGAAGGGAAGGGAAGGGAGGGGAAGGTCAATGAATGTCAAGGAAGGTCAGGTAAGGTCAAGGAAGGTCTGTGACGGGAAGGTCAGGGAAGGTCGGGGAAGGTCAGGGAAGGTCGGGGAATGTCAGGGAAGGGAAGGGAAGGTCAGGGAAGGTCAAGGAAGGTGAAGGAAGGTCAGGTAAAGTCAAGGAAGGTCAGGAAAGTTCAAGGAAGTTCAGTGACGGGAAGGTCGGGGAAGGTCGGGGAAGGGAAGGGAAGGGAAAGGAAGGTCGGGGAAGGTCAAGGAAGGTCAAGGAAGGTCAGGTAAGGTCAAGGAAGGTCAGGTAAGGTCAAGGAAGTTCAGGGAAGGTCAGGTAAGGTCAAGGAAGGCCAGGTAAGGTCAAGGAAGGTCAGTGACGGGAAGGTCAGAGAAGGTCGGGAAAGTTCGGGGAAGGTCGGGGAAGGTCAGGGAAGGGAAGGGAAGGTCAGGGAAGGTCAAGGAAGGTCAAGGAAGGTCAGGTAAGGTCAAGGCAGATCAGGGAAGGTCAAGGAAGGTCAGTGACGGGAAGGTCAGGGAAGGTCGGGGAAGGGAAGGGAAGGTCGGGGAAGGGAAGGGAAGATCGGGGAAGGTCGGGGAAGGGAAGGGAAGGGAACG
>NW_027472288.1:0-44960 GCF_965638725.1 Aptenodytes patagonicus | reverse complement strand
GCTCAGAGCGCCAGTCCTTGTCGGGCTGTGGAAGGGCTGCTAGGGCAGGTGATGGCCAGCAAGAGCTTTCAGTGCTAGCCCTTTGGTGTGGGAGCAGTGGCTGGAGCGTTTTGATTTCGGAGCTGGGCTCTGGATGTGCCGAGAAGGAACGTCCCCACTGTGCTGTGGCTAGGAAGCTCAGAGCGCCAGTGCTTGTGGTGCCTTGAAGGGCTGCCTAGGGCAGGTGATGGCCAGCAAGAGCTTTCAGTGCTAGCCCCTTTGGTGTGGGAGCAGTGCTGGACGTTTTGAATTTCGGAGCTGGGCTGTGGCTGGCCGAGAAGGAACGTCCCACTGTGCTGTGCTAGGAAGCTCAGAGCGCCAGTGCTTGTGGGGCTGTGGAAGGGCTGCTAGGGCAGGTGCTGGCCAGCAAGAGCTTTCAGTGCTAGCCCCTTTGGTGTGGGAGCAGTGGCTGGACGTTTGAATTTCGGAGCTGGGCTGTGGCTGTTCGAGAAGGAACGTCCCACTGTGCTGTGCTAGGAAGCTCAGAGCGCCAGTGCTTGTGGGGCTGTGGAAGGGCTGGCCTAGGGCAGGTGATGGCCAGCAAGAGCTTTCAGTGCTAGCCCTTTGGTGTGGGAGCAGTGGCTGGACGTTTTGAATTTCCGAGAAGGAACGTCCCCACTGTGCTGTGGCTAGGAAGCTCAGAGCGCCAGTGCTTGTGGGGCTGTGGAAGGGCTGCCTAGGGCAGGTGATGGCCAGCAGAGCTTTCAGTGCTAGCCCCTTTGGTGTGGGAGCAGTGGCTGGACGTTTTGAATTTCGGAGCTGGGCTGTGGCTGTGCCGAGAAGGAACGTCCCCACTGTGGCTGTGGCTAGGAAGCTCAGAGCGCCAGTGCTTGTGGGGCTGTGGAAGGGCTGCCTAGGGCAGGTGATGGCCAGCAAGAGCTTTCAGTGCTAGCCCCTTTGGTGTGGGAGCAGTGGCTGGACGTTTTGAATTTCGGAGCTGGGCTGTGGCTGTGCCGAGAAGGAACGTCCCCACTGTGCCTGTGGCTAGGAAGCTCGAGCGCCAGTGCTTGTGGGGCGTGGAAGGGCTGCCTAGGGCAGGTGCTGGCCAGCAAGAGCTTTCAGTGCTAGCCCCTTTGGTGTGGAGCAGTGGCTGGACGTTTTGAATTTCGGAGCTGGGCTGTGGCTGTGCCGAGAAGGAACGTCCCCACTGTGCTGTGGCTAGGAAGCTCAGAGCGCCAGTGCTTGTGGGGCTGTGGAAGGGCTGCCTAGGGCAGGTGATGGCCAGCAAGAGCTTTCAGTGCTAGCCCCTTTGGTGTGGGAGCAGTGGCTGGACGTTTTGAATTTCGGAGCTGGGCTGTGGCTGTTCCGAGAAGGAACGTCCCCACTGTGCTGTGGCTAGGAAGCTCAGAGCGCCAGTGCTTGTGGGGCTGTGGAAGGGCTGGCCTAGGGCAGGTGATGGCCAGCAAGAGCTTTCAGTGCTAGCCCCTTTGGTGTGGGAGCAGTGGCTGGACGTTTTGAATTTCGGAGCTGGGCTGTGGCTGTTCCGAGAAGGAACGTCCCCACTGTGCTGTGGCTAGGAAGCTCAGAGCGCCAGTGCTTGTGGGGCTGTGGAAGGGCTGGCTAGGGCAGGTGATGGCCAGCAAGAGCTTTCAGTGCTAGCCCCTTTGGTGTGGGAGCAGTGGCTGGACGTTTGAATTTCGGAGCTGGGCTGTGGCTGTGCCGAGAAGGAACGTCCCCACTGTGCTGTGGCTAGGAAGCTCAGAGCGCCAGTGCTTGTGGGGCTGTGGAAGGGCTGCCTAGGGCAGGTGATGGCCAGCAAGAGCTTTCAGTGCTAGCCCCTTTGGTGTGGGAGCAGTGGCTGGACGTTTTGAATTTCGGAGCTGGGCTGTGGCTGTGCCGAGAAGGAACGTCCCCACTGTGCTGTGGCTAGGAAGCTCAGAGCGCCAGTGCTTGTGGGGCTGTGGAAGGGCTGGCCTAGGGCAGGTGATGGCCAGCAAGAGCTTTCAGTGCTAGCCCCTTTGGTGTGGGAGCAGTGGCTGGACGTTTTGAATTTCGGAGCTGGGCTGTGGCTGTGCCGAGAAGGAACGTCCCCACTGTGCTGTGGCTAGGAAGCTCAGAGCGCCAGTGCTTGTGGGGCTGTGGAAGGGCTGCCTAGGGCAGGTGATGGCCAGCAAGAGCTTTCAGTGCTAGCCCCTTTGGTGTGGGAGCAGTGGCTGGACGTTTTGAATTTCGGAGCTGGGCTGTGGCTGTGCCGAGAAGGAACGTCCCCACTGTGCTGTGGCTAGGAAGCTCAGAGCGCCAGTGCTTGTGGGGCTGTGGAAGGGATGGCTAGGGCAGGTGCTGGCCAGCAAGAGCTTTCAGTGCTAGCCCCTTTGGTGTGGGAGCAGTGGCTGGACGTTTTGATTTCGGAGCTGGGCTGTGGCTGTGCCGAGAAGGAACGTCCCCACTGTGCTGTGGCTAGGAAGCTCAGAGCGCCAGTGCTTGTGGGGCTGTGGAAGGGCTGCCTAGGGCAGGTGATGGCCAGCAAGAGCTTTCAGTGCTAGCCCTTTGGTGTGGGAGCAGTGGCTGGACGTTTTGAATTTCGGAGCAGGGCTGTGGCTGTTCCGAGAAGGAACGTCCCCACTGTGCTGTGGCTAGGAAGCTCAGAGCGCCAGTGCTTGTGGGGCTGTGGAAGGGCTGCCTAGGGCAGGTGATGGCCAGCAAGAGCTTTCAGTGCTAGCCCCTTTGGTGTGGGAGCAGTGGCTGGACGTTTTGAATTTCGGAGCTGGGCTGTGGCTGTTCCGAGAAGGAACGTCCCCACTGTGCTGTGGCTAGGAAGCTCAGAGCGCCAGTGCTTGTGGGGCTGTGGAAGGGCTGGCTAGGGCAGGTGCTGGCCAGCAAGAGCTTTCAGTGCTAGCCCCTTTGGTGTGGGAGCAGTGGCTGGACGTTTTGAATTTCGGAGCTGGGCTGTGGCTGTGCCGAGAAGGAACGTCCCCACTGTGCTGTGGCTAGGAAGCTCAGAGCGCCAGTGCTTGTGGGGCTGTGGAAGGGCTGCCTAGGGCAGGTGCTGGCCAGCAAGAGCTTTCAGTGCTAGCCCCTTTGGTGTGGGAGCAGTGGCTGGACGTTTTGAATTTCGGAGCTGGGCTGTGGCTGTTCCGAGAAGGAACGTCCCCACTGTGCTGTGGCTAGGAAGCTCAGAGCGCCAGTGCTTGTGGGGCTGTGGAAGGGCTGCCTAGGGCAGGTGATGGCCAGCAAGCGCTTTCAGTGCTAGCCCCTTTGGTGTGGGAGCAGTGGCTGGACGTTTTGAATTTCGAGCTGGGCTGTGGCTGTGCCGAGAAGGAACGTCCCCACTGTGCTGTGGCTAGGAAGCTCAGAGCGCCAGTGCTTGTGGGGCTGTGGAAGGGCTGCCTAGGGCAGGTGCTGGCCAGCAAGAGCTTTCAGTGCTAGCCCCTTTGGTGTGGGAGCAGTGGCTGGACGTTTTGAATTTCGGAGCTGGGCTGTGGCTGTGCCGAGAAGGAACGTCCCCACTGTGCTGTGGCTAGGAAGCTCAGAGCGCCAGTGCTTGTGGGGCTGTGGAAGGGCTGCCTAGGGCAGGTGATGGCCAGCAAGAGCTTTCAGTGCTAGCCCCTTTGGGTGTGGGAGCAGTGGCTGGACGTTTTGAATTTCGGAGCTGGGCTGTGGCTGTGCCGAGAAGGAACGTCCCCACTGTGCTGTGGCTAGGAAGCTCAGAGCGCCAGTGCTTGTGGGGCTGTGGAAGGGCTGCCTAGGGCAGGTGATGGCCAGCAAGAGCTTTCAGTGCTAGCCCCTTTGGTGTGGGAGCAGTGGCTGGACGTTTTGAATTTTCGGAGCTGGGCTGTGGCTGTTCCGAGAAGGAACGTCCCCACTGTGCTGTGGCTAGGAAGCTCAGAGCGCCAGTGCTTGTGGGGCTGTGGAAGGGCTGGCTAGGGCAGGTGATGGCCAGCAAGAGCTTTCAGTGCTAGCCCCTTTGGTGTGGGAGCAGTGGCTGGACGTTTTGAATTTCGGAGCTGGGCTGTGGCTGTGCCGAGAAGGAACGTCCCCACTGTGCTGTGGCTAGGAAGCTCAGAGCGCCAGTGCTTGTGGGGCTGTGGAAGGGCTGCCTAGGGCAGGTGATGGCCAGCAAGAGCTTTCAGTGCTAGCCCCTTTGGTGTGGGAGCAGTGGCTGGACGTTTTGAATTTCGGAGCTGGGCTGTGGCTGTGCCGAGAAGGAACGTCCCCACTGTGCTGTGGCTAGGAAGCTCAGAGCGCCAGTGCTTGTGGGGCTGTGGAAGGGCTGCCTAGGGCAGGTGATGGCCAGCAAGAGCTTTCAGTGCTAGCCCCTTTGGTGTGGGAGCAGTGGCAGGACATTTTGAATTTCGGAGCTGGGCTGTGGCTGTGCCGAGAAGGAACGTCCCCACTGTGCTGTGGCTAGGAAGCTCAGAGCGCCAGTGCTTGTGGGGCTGTGGAAGGGCTGCCTAGGGCAGGTGATGGCCAGCAAGAGCTTTCAGTGCTAGCCCCTTTGGTGTGGGAGCAGTGGCTGGACATTTTGAATTTCGGAGCTGGGCTGTGGCTGTGCCGAGAAGGAACGTCCCCACTGTGCTGTGGCTAGGAAGCTCAGAGCGCCAGTGCTTGTGGGGCTGTGGAAGGGCTGCCTAGGGCAGGAGATGGCCAGCAAGAGCTTTCAGTGCTAGCCCCTTTGGTGTGGGAGCAGTGGCTGGACGTTTTGAATTTCGGAGCTGGGCTCTGGATGTGCCGAGAAGGAACGTCCCCACTGTGCTGTGGCTAGGAAGCTGAGAGCGCCAGTGCTTGTGGGGCTGTGGAAGGGCTGCCTAGGGAAGGTGATGGCCAGCAAGAGCTTTCAGTGCTAGCCCCTTTGGTGTGGGAGCAGTGGCTGGACATTTTGAATTTCGGAGCTGGGCTGTGGCTGTGCCGAGAAGGAACGTCCCCAGTGTGCTGTGGCTAGGAAGCTCAGAGCGCCAGTGCTTGTGGGGCTGTGGAAGGGCTGCCTAGGGCAGGTGATGGCCAGCAAGAGCTTTCAGTGCTAGCCCCTTTGGTGTGGGAGCAGTGGCTGGACGTTTTGAATTTCGGAGCTGGGCTGTGGCTGTGCCGAGAAGGAACGTCCCCACTGTGCTGTGGCTAGGAAGCTCAGAGCGCCAGTGCTTGTGGGGCTGTGGAAGGGCTGCCTAGGGCAGGTGATGGCCAGCAAGAGCTTTCAGTGCTAGCCCCTTTGGTGTGGGAGCAGTGGCTGGACGTTTGAATTTCGGAGCTGGGCTGTGGCTGTGCCGAGAAGGAACGTCCCCACTGTGCTGTGGCTAGGAAGCTCAGAGCGCCAGTGCTTGTGGGGCTGTGGAAGGGCTGCCTAGGGCAGGTGATGGCCAGCAAGAGCTTTCAGTGCTAGCCCCTTTGGTGTGGGAGCAGTGGCTGGACGTTTTGAATTTCGGAGCTGGGCTGTGGCTGTGCTGAGAAGGAACGTCCCCACTGTGCTGTGGCTAGGAAGCTCAGAGCGCCAGTGCTTGTGGGGCTGTGGAAGGGCTGCCTAGGGCAGGTGATGGCCAGCAAGAGCTTTCAGTGCTAGCCCCTTTGGTGTGGGAGCAGTGGCAGGACATTTTGAATTTCGGAGCTGGGCTGTGGCTGTGCCGAGAAGGAACGTCCCCACTGTGCTGTGGCTAGGAAGCTCAGAGCGCCAGTGCTTGTGGGGCTGTGGAAGGGCTGCCTAGGGCAGGTGATGGCCAGCAAGAGCTTTCAGTGCTAGCCCCTTTGGTGTGGGAGCAGTGGCTGGACGTTTTGAATTTCGGAGCTGGGCTGTGGCTGTGCCGAGAAGGAACGTCCCCACTGTGCTGTGGCTAGGAAGCTCAGAGCGCCAGTGCTTGTGGGGCTGTGGAAGGGCTGGCCTAGGGCAGGTGATGGCCAGCAAGAGCTTTCAGTGCTAGCCCCTTTGGTGTGGGAGCAGTGGCTGGACGTTTTGAATTTCGGAGCTGGGCTGTGGCTGTGCCGAGAAGGAACGTCCCCACTGTGCTGTGGCTAGGAAGCTCAGAGCGCCAGTGCTTGTGGGGCTGTGGAAGGGCTGCCTAGGGCAGGTGCTGGCCAGCAAGAGCTTTCAGTGCTAGCCCCTTTGGTGTGGGAGCAGTGGCTGGACGTTTTGAATTTCGGAGCTGGGCTGGGCTGTGCCGAGAAGGAACGTCCCCACTGTGCTGTGGCTAGGAAGCTCAGAGCGCCAGTGCTTGTGGGGCTGTGGAAGGGCTGCCTAGGGCAGGTGATGGCCAGCAAGAGCTTTCAGTGCTAGCCCCTTTGGTGTGGGAGCAGTGGCTGGACGTTTTGAATTTCGGAGCTGGGCTGTGGCTGTGCCGAGAAGGAACGTCCCCACTGTGCTGTGGCTAGGAAGCTCAGAGCGCCAGTGCTTGTGGGGCTGTGGAAGGGCTGCCTAGGGCAGGTGATGGCCAGCAAGAGCTTTCAGTGCTAGCCCCTTTGGTGTGGGAGCAGTGGCTGGACGTTTTGAATTTCGGAGCTGGGCTGTGGCTGTGCCGAGAAGGAACGTCCCCACTGTGCTGTGGCTAGGAAGCTCAGAGCGCCAGTGCTTGTGGGGCTGTGGAAGGGCTGCCTAGGGCAGGTGATGGCCAGCAAGAGCTTTCAGTGCTAGCCCCTTTGGTGTGGGAGCAGTGGCTGGACGTTTTGAATTTCGGAGCTGGGCTGTGGCTGTGCCGAGAAGGAACGTCCCCACTGTGCTGTGGCTAGGAAGCTCAGAGCGCCAGTGCTTGTGGGGCTGTGGAAGGGCTGCCTAGGGCAGGTGATGGCCAGCAAGAGCTTTCAGTGCTAGCCCCTTTGGTGTGGGAGCAGTGGCTGGACGTTTTGAATTTCGGAGCTGGGCTGTGGCTGTGCCGAGAAGGAACGTCCCCACTGTGCTGTGGCTAGGAAGCTCAGAGCGCCAGTGCTTGTGGGGCTGTGGAAGGGCTGCCTAGGGCAGGTGATGGCCAGCAAGAGCTTTCAGTGCTAGGCCCCTTTGGTGTGGGAGCAGTGGCTGGACGTTTTGAATTTCGGAGCTGGGCTGTGGCTGTGCCGAGAAGGAACGTCCCCACTGTGCTGTGGCTAGGAAGCTCAGAGCGCCAGTGCTTGTGGGGCTGTGGAAGGGCTGCCTAGGGCAGGTGCTGGCCAGCAAGAGCTTTCAGTGCTAGCCCCTTTGGTGTGGGAGCAGTGGCTGGACGTTTTGAATTTCGGAGCTGGGCTGTGGCTGTGCCGAGAAGGAACGTCCCCACTGTGCTGTGGCTAGGAAGCTCAGAGCGCCAGTGCTTGTGGGGCTGTGGAAGGGCTGCCTAGGGCAGGTGATGGCCAGCAAGAGCTTTCAGTGCTAGCCCCTTTGGTGTGGGAGCAGTGGCTGGACGTTTTGAATTTCGGAGCTGGGCTGTGGCTGTGCCGAGAAGGAACGTCCCCACTGTGCTGTGGCTAGGAAGCTCAGAGCGCCAGTGCTTGTGGGGCTGTGGAAGGGCTGCCTAGGGCAGGTGATGGCCAGCAAGAGCTTTCAGTGCTAGCCCCTTTGGTGTGGGAGCAGTGGCTGGACGTTTTGAATTTCGGAGCTGGGCTGTGGCTGTGCCGAGAAGGAACGTCCCCACTGTGCTGTGGCTAGGAAGCTCAGAGCGCCAGTGCTTGTGGGGCTGTGGAAGGGGCTGCCTAGGGCAGGTGATGGCCAGCAAGAGCTTTCAGTGCTAGCCCCTTTGGTGTGGGAGCAGTGGCTGGACGTTTTGAATTTCGGAGCTGGGCTGTGGCTGTGCCGAGAAGGAACGTCCCCACTGTGCTGTGGCTAGGAAGCTCAGAGCGCCAGTGCTTGTGGGGCTGTGGAAGGGCTGCCTAGGGCAGGTGATGGCCAGCAAGAGCTTTCAGTGCTAGCCCCTTTGGTGTGGGAGCAGTGGCTGGACGTTTTGAATTTCGGAGCTGGGCTGTGGCTGTGCCGAGAAGGAACGTCCCCACTGTGCTGTGGCTAGGAAGCTCAGAGCGCCAGTGCTTGTGGGGCTGTGGAAGGGCTGCCTAGGGCAGGTGATGGCCAGCAAGAGCTTTCAGTGCTAGCCCCTTTGGTGTGGGAGCAGTGGCTGGACGTTTTGAATTTCGGAGCTGGGCTGTGGCTGTGCCGAGAAGGAACGTCCCCACTGTGCTGTGGCTAGGAAGCTCAGAGCGCCAGTGCTTGTGGGGCTGTGGAAGGGCTGCCTAGGGCAGGTGATGGCCAGCAAGAGCTTTCAGTGCTAGCCCCTTTGGTGTGGGAGCAGTGGCTGGACGTTTTGAATTTCGGAGCTGGGCTGTGGCTGTGCCGAGAAGGAACGTCCCCACTGTGCTGTGGCTAGGAAGCTCAGAGCGCCAGTGCTTGTGGGGCTGTGGAAGGGCTGCCTAGGGCAGGTGATGGCCAGCAAGAGCTTTCAGTGCTAGCCCCTTTGGTGTGGGAGCAGTGGCTGGACGTTTTGAATTTCGGAGCTGGGCTGTGGCTGTGCCGAGAAGGAACGTCCCCACTGTGCTGTGGCTAGGAAGCTCAGAGCGCCAGTGCTTGTGGGGCTGTGGAAGGGCTGCCTAGGGCAGGTGATGGCCAGCAAGAGCTTTCAGTGCTAGCCCCTTTGGTGTGGGAGCAGTGGCTGGACGTTTTGAATTTCGGAGCTGGGCTGTGGCTGTGCCGAGAAGGAACGTCCCCACTGTGCTGTGGCTAGGAAGCTCAGAGCGCCAGTGCTTGTGGGGCTGTGGAAGGGCTGCCTAGGGCAGGTGATGGCCAGCAAGAGCTTTCAGTGCTAGCCCCTTTGGTGTGGGAGCAGTGGCTGGACGTTTTGAATTTCGGAGCTGGGCTGTGGCTGTGCCGAGAAGGAACGTCCCCACTGTGCTGTGGCTAGGAAGCTCAGAGCGCCAGTGCTTGTGGGGCTGTGGAAGGGCTGGCTAGGGCAGGTGATGGCCAGCAAGAGCTTTCAGTGCTAGCCCCTTTGGTGTGGGAGCAGTGGCTGGACGTTTTGAATTTCGGAGCTGGGCTGTGGCTGTGCCGAGAAGGAACGTCCCCACTGTGCTGTGGCTAGGAAGCTCAGAGCGCCAGTGCTTGTGGGGCTGTGGAAGGGCTGGCCTAGGGCAGGTGATGGCCAGCAAGAGCTTTCAGTGCTAGCCCCTTTGGTGTGGGAGCAGTGGCTGGACGTTTTGAATTTCGGAGCTGGGCTGTGGCTGTGCCGAGAAGGAACGTCCCCACTGTGCTGTGGCTAGGAAGCTCAGAGCGCCAGTGCTTGTGGGGCTGTGGAAGGGCTGCCTAGGGCAGGTGATGGCCAGCAAGAGCTTTCAGTGCTAGCCCCTTTGGTGTGGGAGCAGTGGCTGGACGTTTTGAATTTCGGAGCTGGGCTGTGGCTGTGCCGAGAAGGAACGTCCCCACTGTGCTGTGGCTAGGAAGCTCAGAGCGCCAGTGCTTGTGGGGCTGTGGAAGGGCTGCCTAGGGCAGGTGATGGCCAGCAAGAGCTTTCAGTGCTAGCCCCTTTGGTGTGGGAGCAGTGGCTGGACGTTTTGAATTTCGGAGCTGGGCTGTGGCTGTGCCGAGAAGGAACGTCCCCACTGTGCTGTGGCTAGGAAGCTCAGAGCGCCAGTGCTTGTGGGGCTGTGGAAGGGCTGCCTAGGCAGGTGATGGCCAGCAAGAGCTTTCAGTGCTAGCCCCTTTGGTGTGGGAGCAGTGGCTGGACGTTTTGAATTTCGGAGCTGGGCTGTGGCTGTGCCGAGAAGGAACGTCCCCACTGTGCTGTGGCTAGGAAGCTCAGAGCGCCAGTGCTTGTGGGGCTGTGGAAGGGCTGCCTAGGGCAGGTGATGGCCAGCAAGAGCTTTCAGTGCTAGCCCCTTTGGTGTGGGAGCAGTGGCTGGACGTTTTGAATTTCGGAGCTGGGCTGTGGCTGTGCCGAGAAGGAACGTCCCCACTGTGCTGTGGCTAGGAAGCTCAGAGCGCCAGTGCTTGTGGGGCTGTGGAAGGGCTGCTAGGGCAGGTGATGGCCAGCAAGAGCTTTCAGTGCTAGCCCCTTTGGTGTGGGAGCAGTGGCTGGACGTTTTGAATTTCGGAGCTGGGCTGTGGCTGTGCCGAGAAGGAACGTCCCCACTGTGCTGTGGCTAGGAAGCTCAGAGCGCCAGTGCTTGTGGGGCTGTGGAAGGGCTGCCTAGGGCAGGTGATGGCCAGCAAGAGCTTTCAGTGCTAGCCCCTTTGGTGTGGGAGCAGTGGCTGGACGTTTTGAATTTCGGAGCTGGGCTGTGGCTGTGCCGAGAAGGAACGTCCCCACTGTGCTGTGGCTAGGAAGCTCAGAGCGCCAGTGCTTGTGGGGCTGTGGAAGGGCTGCCTAGGGCAGGTGCTGGCCAGCAAGAGCTTTCAGTGCTAGCCCCTTTGGTGTGGGAGCAGTGGCTGGACGTTTTGAATTTCGGAGCTGGGCTGTGGCTGTGCCGAGAAGGAACGTCCCCACTGTGCTGTGGCTAGGAAGCTCAGAGCGCCAGTGCTTGTGGGGCTGTGGAAGGGCTGCCTAGGGCAGGTGCTGGCCAGCAAGAGCTTTCAGTGCTAGCCCCTTTGGTGTGGGAGCAGTGGCTGGACGTTTTGAATTTCGGAGCTGGGCTGTGGCTGTGCCGAGAAGGAACGTCCCCACTGTGCTGTGGCTAGGAAGCTCAGAGCGCCAGTGCTTGTGGGGCTGTGGAAGGGCTGCCTAGGGCAGGTGATGGCCAGCAAGAGCTTTCAGTGCTAGCCCCTTTGGTGTGGGAGCAGTGGCTGGACGTTTTGAATTTCGGAGCTGGGCTGTGGCTGTGCCGAGAAGGAACGTCCCCACTGTGCTGTGGCTAGGAAGCTCAGAGCGCCAGTGCTTGTGGGGCTGTGGAAGGGCTGCCTAGGGCAGGTGATGGCCAGCAAGAGCTTTCAGTGCTAGCCCCTTTGGTGTGGGAGCAGTGGCTGGACGTTTTGAATTTCGGAGCTGGGCTGTGGCTGTGCTGAGAAGGAACGTCCCACTGTGCTGTGGCTAGGAAGCTCAGAGCGCCAGTGCTTGTGGGGCTGTGGAAGGGCTGCCTAGGGCAGGTGATGGCCAGCAAGAGCTTTCAGTGCTAGCCCCTTTGGTGTGGGAGCAGTGGCTGGACGTTTTGAATTTCGGAGCTGGCTGTGGCTGTGCCGAGAAGGAACGTCCCCACTGTGCTGTGGCTAGGAAGCTCAGAGCGCCAGTGCTTGTGGGGCTGTGGAAGGGCTGGCCTAGGGCAGGTGATGGCCAGCAAGAGCTTTCAGTGCTAGCCCCTTTGGTGTGGGAGCAGTGGCTGGACGTTTTGAATTTCGGAGCTGGGCTGTGGCTGTGCCGAGAAGGAACGTCCCCACTGTGCTGTGGCTAGGAAGCTCAGAGCGCCAGTGCTTGTGGGGCTGTGGAAGGGCTGCCTAGGGCAGGTGCTGGCCAGCAAGAGCTTTCAGTGCTAGCCCCTTTGGTGTGGGAGCAGTGGCTGGACGTTTTGAATTTCGGAGCTGGGCTGTGGCTGTGCCGAGAAGGAACGTCCCCACTGTGCTGTGGCTAGGAAGCTCAGAGCGCCAGTGCTTGTGGGGCTGTGGAAGGGCTGCCTAGGGCAGGTGATGGCCAGCAAGAGCTTTCAGTGCTAGCCCCTTTGGTGTGGGAGCAGTGGCTGGACGTTTTGAATTTCGGAGCTGGGCTGTGGCTGTGCCGAGAAGGAACGTCCCCACTGTGCTGTGGCTAGGAAGCTCAGAGCGCCAGTGCTTGTGGGGCTGTGGAAGGGCTGCCTAGGGCAGGTGATGGCCAGCAAGAGCTTTCAGTGCTAGCCCCTTTGGTGTGGGAGCAGTGGCTGGACGTTTTGAATTTCGGAGCTGGGCTGTGGCTGTGCCGAGAAGGAACGTCCCCACTGTGCTGTGGCTAGGAAGCTGAGAGCGCCAGTGCTTGTGGGGCTGTGGAAGGGCTGCCTAGGGCAGGTGCTGGCCAGCAAGAGCTTTCAGTGCTAGCCCCTTTGGTGTGGGAGCAGTGGCTGGACGTTTTGAATTTCGGAGCTGGGCTGTGGCTGTGCCGAGAAGGAACGTCCCCACTGTGCTGTGGCTAGGAAGCTCAGAGCGCCAGTGCTTGTGGGGCTGTGGAAGGGCTGCCTAGGGCAGGTGCTGGCCAGCAAGAGCTTTCAGTGCTAGCCCCTTTGGTGTGGGAGCAGTGGCTGGACGTTTTGAATTTCGGAGCTGGGCTGTGGCTGTGCCGAGAAGGAACGTCCCCACTGTGCTGTGGCTAGGAAGCTCAGAGCGCCAGTGCTTGTGGGGCTGTGGAAGGGCTGCCTAGGGCAGGTGCTGGCCAGCAAGAGCTTTCAGTGCTAGCCCCTTTGGTGTGGGAGCAGTGGCTGGACGTTTTGAATTTCGGAGCTGGGCTGTGGCTGTGCCGAGAAGGAACGTCCCCACTGTGCTGTGGCTAGGAAGCTCAGAGCGCCAGTGCTTGTGGGGCTGTGGAAGGGCTGCCTAGGGCAGGTGATGGCCAGCAAGAGCTTTCAGTGCTAGCCCCTTTGGTGTGGGAGCAGTGGCTGGACGTTTTGAATTTCGGAGCTGGGCTGTGGCTGTGCCGAGAAGGAACGTCCCCACTGTGCTGTGGCTAGGAAGCTCAGAGCGCCAGTGCTTGTGGGGCTGTGGAAGGGCTGCCTAGGGCAGGTGATGGCCAGCAAGAGCTTTCAGTGCTAGCCCCTTTGGTGTGGGAGCAGTGGCTGGACGTTTTGAATTTCGGAGCTGGGCTGTGGCTGTGCCGAGAAGGAACGTCCCCACTGTGCTGTGGCTAGGAAGCTCAGAGCGCCAGTGCTTGTGGGGCTGTGGAAGGGCTGGCCTAGGGCAGGTGATGGCCAGCAAGAGCTTTCAGTGCTAGCCCCTTTGGTGTGGGAGCAGTGGCTGGACGTTTTGAATTTCGGAGCTGGGCTGTGGCTGTGCCGAGAAGGAACGTCCCCACTGTGCTGTGGCTAGGAAGCTCAGAGCGCCAGTGCTTGTGGGGCTGTGGAAGGGCTGCCTAGGGCAGGTGATGGCCAGCAAGAGCTTTCAGTGCTAGCCCCTTTGGTGTGGGAGCAGTGGCTGGACGTTTTGAATTTCGGAGCTGGGCTGTGGCTGTGCCGAGAAGGAACGTCCCCACTGTGCTGTGGCTAGGAAGCTCAGAGCGCCAGTGCTTGTGGGGCTGTGGAAGGGCTGCCTAGGGCAGGTGCTGGCCAGCAAGAGCTTTCAGTGCTAGCCCCTTTGGTGTGGGAGCAGTGGCTGGACGTTTTGAATTTCGGAGCTGGGCTGTGGCTGTGCCGAGAAGGAACGTCCCCACTGTGCTGTGGCTAGGAAGCTCAGAGCGCCAGTGCTTGTGGGGCTGTGGAAGGGCTGGCCTAGGGCAGGTGATGGCCAGCAAGAGCTTTCAGTGCTAGCCCCTTTGGTGTGGGAGCAGTGGCTGGACGTTTTGAATTCGGAGCTGGGCTGTGGCTGTGCCGAGAAGGAACGTCCCCACTGTGCTGTGGCTAGGAAGCTCAGAGCGCCAGTGCTTGTGGGGCTGTGGAAGGGCTGCCTAGGGCAGGTGATGGCCAGCAAGAGCTTTCAGTGCTAGCCCCTTTGGTGTGGGAGCAGTGGCTGGACGTTTTGAATTTCGGAGCTGGGCTGTGGCTGTTCCGAGAAGGAACGTCCCCACTGTGCTGTGGCTAGGAAGCTCAGAGCGCCAGTGCTTGTGGGGCTGTGGAAGGGCTGGCCTAGGGCAGGTGATGGCCAGCAAGAGCTTTCAGTGCTAGCCTGGGAGCAGTGGCTGGACGTTTTGAATTTCGGAGCTGGGCTGTGGCTGTGCCGAGAAAGGAACGTCCCCCACTGTGCTGTGGCTAGGAAGCTCAGAGCGCCAGTGCTTGTGGGGCTGTGGAAGGGCTGCCTAGGGAAGGTGAAGGCCAGCAAGAGCTTTCAGTGCTAGCCCCTTTGGTGTGGGAGCAGTGGCTGGACGTTTTGAATTTCGGAGCTGGGCTGTGGCTGTGCCGAGAAGGAACGTCCCCACTGTGCTGTGGCTAGGAAGCTCAGAGCGCCAGTGCTTGTGGGGCTGTGGAAGGGCTGCCTAGGGCAGGTGATGGCCAGCAAGAGCTTTCAGTGCTAGCCCCTTTGGTGTGGGAGCAGTGGCTGGACGTTTTGAATTTCGGAGCTGGGCTGTGGCTGTGCCGAGAAGGAACGTCCCCACTGTGCTGTGGCTAGGAAGCTCAGAGCGCCAGTGCTTGTGGGGCTGTGGAAGGGCTGCCTAGGGCAGGTGATGGCCAGCAAGAGCTTTCAGTGCTAGCCCCTTTGGTGTGGGAGCAGTGGCTGGACGTTTTGAATTTCGGAGCTGGGCTGTGGCTGTGCCGAGAAGGAACGTCCCCACTGTGCTGTGGCTAGGAAGCTCAGAGCGCCAGTGCTTGTGGGGCTGTGGAAGGGCTGCCTAGGGCAGGTGATGGCCAGCAAGAGCTTTCAGTGCTAGCCCCTTTGGTGTGGGAGCAGTGGCTGGACGTTTTGAATTTCGGAGCTGGGCTGTGGCTGTGCCGAGAAGGAACGTCCCCACTGTGCTGTGGCTAGGAAGCTCAGAGCGCCAGTGCTTGTGGGGCTGTGGAAGGGCTGCCTAGGGCAGGTGATGGCCAGCAAGAGCTTTCAGTGCTAGCCCCTTTGGTGTGGGAGCAGTGGCTGGACGTTTTGAATTTCGGAGCTGGGCTGTGGCTGTGCCGAGAAGGAACGTCCCCACTGTGCTGTGGCTAGGAAGCTCAGAGCGCCAGTGCTTGTGGGGCTGTGGAAGGGCTGCCTAGGGCAGGTGATGGCCAGCAAGAGCTTTCAGTGCTAGCCCCTTTGGTGTGGGAGCAGTGGCTGGACGTTTTGAATTTCGGAGCTGGGCTGTGGCTGTGCCTGAGAAGGAACGTCCCCACTGTGCTGTGGCTAGGAAGCTCAGAGCGCCAGTGCTTGTGGGGCTGTGGAAGGGCTGCCTAGGGCAGGTGATGGCCAGCAAGAGCTTTCAGTGCTAGCCCCTTTGGTGTGGGAGCAGTGGCTGGACGTTTTGAATTTCGGAGCTGGGCTGTGGCTGTGCTGAGAAGGAACGTCCCCACTGTGCTGTGGCTAGGAAGCTCAGAGCGCCAGTGCTTGTGGGGCTGTGGAAGGGCTGCCTAGGGCAGGTGATGGCCAGCAAGAGCTTTCAGTGCTAGCCCCTTTGGTGTGGGAGCAGTGGGCTGGACGTTTTGAATTTCGGAGCTGGGCTGTGGCTGTGCCGAGAAGGAACGTCCCCACTGTGCTGTGGCTAGGAAGCTCAGAGCGCCAGTGCTTGTGGGGCTGTGGAAGGGCTGCCTAGGGCAGGTGATGGCCAGCAAGAGCTTTCAGTGCTAGCCCCTTTGGTGTGGGAGCAGTGGCTGGACGTTTTGAATTTCGGAGCTGGGCTGTGGCTGTTCCGAGAAGGAACGTCCCCACTGTGCTGTGGCTAGGAAGCTCAGAGCGCCAGTGCTTGTGGGGCTGTGGAAGGGCTGCCTAGGGAAGGTGATGGCCAGCAAGAGCTTTCAGTGCTAGCCCCTTTGGTGTGGGAGCAGTGGCTGGACGTTTTGAATTTCGGAGCTGGGCTGTGGCTGTGCTGAGAAGGAACGTCCCCACTGTGCTGTGGCTAGGAAGCTCAGAGCGCCAGTGCTTGTGGGGCTGTGGAAGGGCTGCCTAGGGCAGGTGATGGCCAGCAAGAGCTTTCAGTGCTAGCCCCTTTGGTGTGGGAGCAGTGGCTGGACGTTTTGAATTTCGGAGCTGGGCTGTGGCTGTGCCGAGAAGGAACGTCCCCACTGTGCTGTGGCTAGGAAGCTCAGAGCGCCAGTGCTTGTGGGGCTGTGGAAGGGCTGCCTAGGGCAGGTGATGGCCAGCAAGAGCTTTCAGTGCTAGCCCCTTTGGTGTGGGAGCAGTGGCTGGACGTTTTGAATTTCGGAGCTGGGCTGTGGCTGTGCCGAGAAGGAACGTCCCCACTGTGCTGTGGCTAGGAAGCTCAGAGCGCCAGTGCTTGTGGGGCTGTGGAAGGGCTGCCTAGGGCAGGTGATGGCCAGCAAGAGCTTTCAGTGCTAGCCCCTTTGGTGTGGGAGCAGTGGCTGGACGTTTTGAATTTCGGAGCTGGGCTGTGGCTGTGCCGAGAAGGAACGTCCCCACTGTGCTGTGGCTAGGAAGCTCAGAGCGCCAGTGCTTGTGGGGCTGTGGAAGGGCTGCCTAGGGAAGGTGATGGCCAGCAAGAGCTTTCAGTGCTAGCCCCTTTGGTGTGGGAGCAGTGGCTGGACGTTTTGAATTTCGGAGCTGGGCTGTGGCTGTGCCGAGAAGGAACGTCCCCACTGTGCTGTGGCTAGGAAGCTCAGAGCGCCAGTGCTTGTGGGGCTGTGGAAGGGCTGCCTAGGGCAGGTGATGGCCAGCAAGAGCTTTCAGTGCTAGCCCCTTTGGTGTGGGAGCAGTGGCTGGACGTTTTGAATTTCGGAGCTGGGCTGTGGCTGTGCCGAGAAGGAACGTCCCCACTGTGCTGTGGCTAGGAAGCTCAGAGCGCCAGTGCTTGTGGGGCTGTGGAAGGGCTGCCTAGGGCAGGTGATGGCCAGCAAGAGCTTTCAGTGCTAGCCCCTTTGGTGTGGGAGCAGTGGCTGGACGTTTTGAATTTCGGAGCTGGGCTGTGGCTGTGCCGAGAAGGAACGTCCCCACTGTGCTGTGGCTAGGAAGCTCAGAGCGCCAGTGCTTGTGGGGCTGTGGAAGGGCTGCCTAGGGCAGGTGATGGCCAGCAAGAGCTTTCAGTGCTAGCCCCTTTGGTGTGGGAGCAGTGGCTGGACGTTTTGAATTTCGGAGCTGGGCTGTGGCTGTGCCGAGAAGGAACGTCCCCACTGTGCTGTGGCTAGGAAGCTCAGAGCGCCAGTGCTTGTGGGGCTGTGGAAGGGCTGCCTAGGGCAGGTGATGGCCAGCAAGAGCTTTCAGTGCTAGCCCCTTTGGTGTGGGAGCAGTGGCTGGACGTTTCGAATTTCGGAGCTGGGCTGTGGCTGTGCCGAGAAGGAACGTCCCCACTGTGCTGTGGCTAGGAAGCTCAGAGCGCCAGTGCTTGTGGGGCTGTGGAAGGGCTGCCTAGGGCAGGTGATGGCCAGCAAGAGCTTTCAGTGCTAGCCCCTTTGGTGTGGGAGCAGTGGCTGGACGTTTTGAATTTCGGAGCTGGGCTGTGGCTGTGCCGAGAAGGAACGTCCCCACTGTGCTGTGGCTAGGAAGCTGAGAGCGCCAGTGCTTGTGGGGCTGTGGAAGGGCTGCCTAGGGCAGGTGATGGCCAGCAAGAGCTTTCAGTGCTAGCCCCTTTGGTGTGGGAGCAGTGGCTGGACGTTTTGAATTTCGGAGCTGGGCTGTGGCTGTGCCGAGAAGGAACGTCCCCACTGTGCTGTGGCTAGGAAGCTCAGAGCGCCAGTGCTTGTGGGGCTGTGGAAGGGCTGCCTAGGGCAGGTGATGGCCAGCAAGAGCTTTCAGTGCTAGCCCCTTTGGTGTGGGAGCAGTGGCTGGACGTTTTGAATTTCGGAGCTGGGCTGTGGCTGTGCCGAGAAGGAACGTCCCCACTGTGCTGTGGCTAGGAAGCTCAGAGCGCCAGTGCTTGTGGGGCTGTGGAAGGGCTGCCTAGGGCAGGTGATGGCCAGCAAGAGCTTTCAGTGCTAGCCCCTTTGGTGTGGGAGCAGTGGCTGGACGTTTTGAATTTCGGAGCTGGGCTGTGGCTGTGCCGAGAAGGAACGTCCCCACTGTGCTGTGGCTAGGAAGCTCAGAGCGCCAGTGCTTGTGGGGCTGTGGAAGGGCTGCCTAGGGCAGGTGATGGCCAGCAAGAGCTTTCAGTGCTAGCCCCTTTGGTGTGGGAGCAGTGGCTGGACGTTTTGAATTTCGGAGCTGGGCTGTGGCTGTGCCGAGAAGGAACGTCCCCACTGTGCTGTGGCTAGGAAGCTCAGAGCGCCAGTGCTTGTGGGGCTGTGGAAGGGCTGCCTAGGGCAGGTGATGGCCAGCAAGAGCTTTCAGTGCTAGCCCCTTTGGTGTGGGAGCAGTGGCTGGACGTTTTGAATTTCGGAGCTGGGCTGTGGCTGTGCTGAGAAGGAACCGTCCCCACTGTGCTGTGGCTAGGAAGCTCAGAGCGCCAGTGCTTGTGGGGCTGTGGAAGGGCTGCCTAGGGAAGGTGATGGCCAGCAAGAGCTTTCAGTGCTAGCCCCTTTGGTGTGGGAGCAGTGGCTGGACGTTTTGAATTTCGGAGCTGGGCTGTGGCTGTGCTGAGAAGGAACGTCCCCACTGTGCTGTGGCTAGGAAGCTCAGAGCGCTAGTGCTTGTGGGGCTGTGGAAGGGCTGCCTAGGGCAGGTGATGGCCAGCAAGAGCTTTCAGTGCTAGCCCCTTTGGTGTGGGAGCAGTGGCTGGACGTTTTGAATTTCGGAGCTGGGCTGTGGCTGTGCCGAGAAGGAACGTCCCCACTGTGCTGTGGCTAGGAAGCTCAGAGCGCCAGTGCTTGTGGGGCTGTGGAAGGGCTGCCTAGGGCAGGTGATGGCCAGCAAGAGCTTTCAGTGCTAGCCCCTTTGGTGTGGGAGCAGTGGCTGGACGTTTTGAATTTCGGAGCTGGGCTGTGGCTGTGCCGAGAAGGAACGTCCCCACTGTGCTGTGGCTAGGAAGCTCAGAGCGCCAGTGCTTGTGGGGCTGTGGAAGGGCTGCCTAGGGAAGGTGATGGCCAGCAAGAGCTTTCAGTGCTAGCCCCTTTGGTGTGGGAGCAGTGGCTGGACGTTTTGAATTTCGGAGCTGGGCTGTGGCTGTGCTGAGAAGGAACGTCCCCACTGTGCTGTGGCTAGGAAGCTCAGAGCGCCAGTGCTTGTGGGGCTGTGGAAGGGCTGCCTAGGGCAGGTGATGGCCAGCAAGAGCTTTCAGTGCTAGCCCCTTTGGTGTGGGAGCAGTGGCTGGACGTTTTGAATTTCGGAGCTGGGCTGTGGCTGTGCCGAGAAGGAACGTCCCCACTGTGCTGTGGCTAGGAAGCTCAGAGCGCCAGTGCTTGTGGGGCTGTGGAAGGGCTGCCTAGGGAAGGTGATGGCCAGCAAGAGCTTTCAGTGCTAGCCCCTTTGGTGTGGGAGCAGTGGCTGGACGTTTTGAATTTGGGAGCTGGGCTGTGGCTGTGCCGAGAAGGAACGTCCCCACTGTGCTGTGGCTAGGAAGCTCAGAGCGCCAGTGCTTGTGGGGCTGTGGAAGGGCTGCCTAGGGCAGGTGATGGCCAGCAAGAGCTTTCAGTGCTAGCCCCTTTGGTGTGGGAGCAGTGGCTGGACGTTTTGAATTTCGGAGCTGGGCTGTGGCTGTGCCGAGAAGGAACGTCCCCACTGTGCTGTGGCTAGGAAGCTCAGAGCGCCAGTGCTTGTGGGGCTGTGGAAGGGCTGCCTAGGGAAGGTGATGGCCAGCAAGAGCTTTCAGTGCTAGCCCCTTTGGTGTGGGAGCAGTGGCTGGACGTTTTGAATTTCGGAGCTGGGCTGTGGCTGTGCCGAGAAGGAACGTCCCCACTGTGCTGTGGCTAGGAAGCTCAGAGCGCCAGTGCTTGTGGGGCTGTGGAAGGGCTGCCTAGGGCAGGTGATGGCCAGCAAGAGCTTTCAGTGCTAGCCCCTTTGGTGTGGGAGCAGTGGCTGGACGTTTCGAATTTCGGAGCTGGGCTGTGGCTGTGCCGAGAAGGAACGTCCCCACTGTGCTGTGGCTAGGAAGCTGAGAGCGCCAGTGCTTGTGGGGCTGTGGAAGGGCTGCCTAGGGCAGGTGATGGCCAGCAAGAGCTTTCAGTGCTAGCCCCTTTGGTGTGGGAGCAGTGGCTGGACGTTTTGAATTTCGGAGCTGGGCTGTGGCTGTGCCGAGAAGGAACGTCCCCACTGTGCTGTGGCTAGGAAGCTCAGAGCGCCAGTGCTTGTGGGGCTGTGGAAGGGCTGCCTAGGGCAGGTGATGGCCAGCAAGAGCTTTCAGTGCTAGCCCCTTTGGTGTGGGAGCAGTGGCTGGACGTTTTGAATTTCGGAGCTGGGCTGTGGCTGTGCTGAGAAGGAACGTCCCCACTGTGCTGTGGCTAGGACTCAGAGCGCCAGTGCTTGTGGGGCTGTGGAAGGGCTGCCTAGGGCAGGTGATGGCCAGCAAGAGCTTTCAGTGCTAGCCCCTTTGGTGTGGGAGCAGTGGCTGGACGTTTCGAATTTCGGAGCTGGGCTGTGGCTGTGCCGAGAAGGAACGTCCCCACTGTGCTGTGGCTAGGAAGCTGAGAGCCCCAGTGCTTGTGGGGCTGTGGAAGGGCTGCCTAGGGCAGGTGATGGCCAGCAAGAGCTTTCAGTGCTAGCCCCTTTGGTGTGGGAGCAGTGGCTGGACGTTTTGAATTTCGGAGCTGGGCTGTGGCTGTGCCGAGAAGGAACGTCCCCACTGTGCTGTGGCTAGGAAGCTCAGAGCGCCAGTGCTTGTGGGGCTGTGGAAGGGCTGCCTAGGGCAGGTGATGGCCAGCAAGAGCTTTCAGTGCTAGCCCCTTTGGTGTGGGAGCAGTGGCTGGACGTTTTGAATTTCGGAGCTGGGCTGTGGCTGTGCCGAGAAGGAACGTCCCCACTGTGCTGTGGCTAGGAAGCTCAGAGCGCCAGTGCTTGTGGGGCTGTGGAAGGGCTGCCTAGGGCAGGTGATGGCCAGCAAGAGCTTTCAGTGCTAGCCCCTTTGGTGTGGGAGCAGTGGCTGGACGTTTTGAATTTCGGAGCTGGGCTGTGGCTGTGCCGAGAAGGAACGTCCCCACTGTGCTGTGGCTAGGAAGCTCAGAGCGCCAGTGCTTGTGGGGCTGTGGAAGGGCTGCCTAGGGCAGGTGATGGCCAGCAAGAGCTTTCAGTGCTAGCCCCTTTGGTGTGGGAGCAGTGGCTGGACGTTTTGAATTTCGGGAGCTGGGCTGTGGCTGTGCCGAGAAGGAACGTCCCCACTGTGCTGTGGCTAGGAAGCTCAGAGCGCCAGTGCTTGTGGGGCTGTGGAAGGGCTGCCTAGGGCAGGTGATGGCCAGCAAGAGCTTTCAGTGCTAGCCCCTTTGGTGTGGGAGCAGTGGCTGGACGTTTTGAATTTCGGAGCTGGGCTGTGGCTGTGCTGAGAAGGAACGTCCCCACTGTGCTGTGGCTAGGAAGCTCAGAGCGCCAGTGCTTGTGGGGCTGTGGAAGGGCTGCCTAGGGCAGGTGATGGCCAGCAAGAGCTTTCAGTGCTAGCCCCTTTGGTGTGGGAGCAGTGGCTGGACGTTTTGAATTTCGGAGCTGGGCTGTGGCTGTGCCGAGAAGGAACGTCCCCACTGTGCTGTGGCTAGGAAGCTCAGAGCGCCAGTGCTTGTGGGGCTGTGGAAGGGCTGCCTAGGGCAGGTGATGGCCAGCAAGAGCTTTCAGTGCTAGCCCCTTTGGTGTGGGAGCAGTGGCTGGACGTTTCGAATTTCGGAGCTGGGCTGTGGCTGTGCTGAGAAGGAACGTCCCCACTGTGCTGTGGCTAGGAAGCTCAGAGCGCCAGTGCTTGTGGGGCTGTGGAAGGGCTGCCTAGGGCAGGTGATGGCCAGCAAGAGCTTTCAGTGCTAGCCCCTTTGGTGTGGGAGCAGTGGCTGGACGTTTTGAATTTCGGAGCTGGGCTGTGGCTGTGCTGAGAAGGAACCTCCCCACTGTGCTGTGGCTAGGAAGCTCAGAGCGCCAGTGCTTGTGGGGCTGTGGAACGGCTGCCTAGGGAAGGTGATGGCCAGCAAGAGCTTTCAGTGCTAGCCCCTTTGGTGTGGGAGCAGTGGCTGGACGTTTTGAATTTCGGAGCTGGGCTGTGGCTGTGCTGAGAAGGAACGTCCCCACTGTGCTGTGGCTAGGAAGCTCAGAGCGGCAGTGCTTGTGGGGCTGTGGAAGGGCTGCCTAGGGCAGGTGATGGCCAGCAAGAGCTTTCAGTGCTAGCCCCTTTGGTGTGGGAGCAGTGGCTGGACGTTTTGAATTTCGGAGCTGGGCTGTGGCTGTGCCGAGAAGGAACGTCCCCACTGTGCTGTGGCTAGGAAGCTCAGAGCGCCAGTGCTTGTGGGGCTGTGGAAGGGCTGCCTAGGGAAGGTGATGGCCAGCAAGAGCTTTCAGTGCTAGCCCCTTTGGTGTGGGAGCAGTGGCTGGACGTTTTGAATTTCGGAGCTGGGCTGTGGCTGTGCCGAGAAGGAACGTCCCCACTGTGCTGTGGCTAGGAAGCTCAGAGCGCCAGTGCTTGTGGGGCTGTGGAAGGGCTGCCTAGGGCAGGTGATGGCCAGCAAGAGCTTTCAGTGCTAGCCCCTTTGGTGTGGGAGCAGTGGCTGGACGTTTTGAATTTCGGAGCTGGGCTGTGGCTGTGCCGAGAAGGAACGTCCCCACTGTGCTGTGGCTAGGAAGCTCAGAGCGCCAGTGCTTGTGGGGCTGTGGAAGGGCTGCCTAGGGCAGGTGATGGCCAGCAAGAGCTTTCAGTGCTAGCCCCTTTGGTGTGGGAGCAGTGGCTGGACGTTTTGAATTTCGGAGCTGGGCTGTGGCTGTGCCGAGAAGGAACGTCCCCACTGTGCTGTGGCTAGGAAGCTCAGAGCGCCAGTGCTTGTGGGGCTGTGGAAGGGCTGCCTAGGGCAGGTGATGGCCAGCAAGAGCTTTCAGTGCTAGCCCCTTTGGTGTGGGAGCAGTGGCTGGACGTTTTGAATTTCGGAGCTGGGCTGTGGCTGTGCTGAGAAGGAACGTCCCCACTGTGCTGTGGCTAGGAAGCTCAGAGCGCCAGTGCTTGTGGGGCTGTGGAAGGGCTGCCTAGGGCAGGTGATGGCCAGCAAGAGCTTTCAGTGCTAGCCCCTTTGGTGTGGGAGCAGTGGCTGGACGTTTTGAATTTCGGAGCTGGGCTGTGGCTGTGCCGAGAAGGAACGTCCCCACTGTGCTGTGGCTAGGAAGCTCAGAGCGCCAGTGCTTGTGGGGCTGTGGAAGGGCTGCCTAGGGCAGGTGATGGCCAGCAAGAGCTTTCAGTGCTAGCCCCTTTGGTGTGGGAGCAGTGGCTGGACGTTTCGAATTTCGGAGCTGGGCTGTGGCTGTGCCGAGAAGGAACGTCCCCACTGTGCTGTGGCTAGGAAGCTCAGAGCGCCAGTGCTTGTGGGGCTGTGGAAGGGCTGCCTAGGGCAGGTGATGGCCAGCAAGAGCTTTCAGTGCTAGCCCCTTTGGTGTGGGAGCAGTGGCTGGACGTTTTGAATTTCGGAGCTGGGCTGTGGCTGTGCCGAGAAGGAACGTCCCCACTGTGCTGTGGCTAGGAAGCTCAGAGCGCCAGTGCTTGTGGGGCTGTGGAAGGGCTGCCTAGGGAAGGTGATGGCCAGCAAGAGCTTTCAGTGCTAGCCCCTTTGGTGTGGGAGCAGTGGCTGGACGTTTTGAATTTCGGAGCTGGGCTGTGGCTGTGCCGAGAAGGAACGTCCCCACTGTGCTGTGGCTAGGAAGCTCAGAGCGCCAGTGCTTGTGGGGCTGTGGAAGGGCTGCCTAGGGCAGGTGATGGCCAGCAAGAGCTTTCAGTGCTAGCCCCTTTGGTGTGGGAGCAGTGGCTGGACGTTTTGAATTTCGGAGCTGGGCTGTGGCTGTGCCGAGAAGGAACGTCCCCACTGTGCTGTGGCTAGGAAGCTCAGAGCGCCAGTGCTTGTGGGGCTGTGGAAGGGCTGCCTAGGGCAGGTGATGGCCAGCAAGAGCTTTCAGTGCTAGCCCCTTTGGTGTGGGAGCAGTGGCTGGACGTTTTGAATTTCGGAGCTGGGCTGTGGCTGTGCCGAGAAGGAACGTCCCCACTGTGCTGTGGCTAGGAAGCTCAGAGCGCCAGTGCTTGTGGGGCTGTGGAAGGGCTGCCTAGGGCAGGTGATGGCCAGCAAGAGCTTTCAGTGCTAGCCCCTTTGGTGTGGGAGCAGTGGCTGGACGTTTTGAATTTCGGAGCTGGGCTGTGGCTGTGCCGAGAAGGAACGTCCCCACTGTGCTGTGGCTAGGAAGCTCAGAGCGCCAGTGCTTGTGGGGCTGTGGAAGGGCTGCCTAGGGCAGGTGATGGCCAGCAAGAGCTTTCAGTGCTAGCCCCTTTGGTGTGGGAGCAGTGGCTGGACGTTTCGAATTTCGGAGCTGGGCTGTGGCTGTGCTGAGAAGGAACGTCCCCACTGTGCTGTGGCTAGGAAGCTCAGAGCGCCAGTGCTTGTGGGGCTGTGGAAGGGCTGCCTAGGGCAGGTGATGGCCAGCAAGAGCTTTCAGTGCTAGCCCCTTTGGTGTGGGAGCAGTGGCTGGACGTTTTGAATTTCGGAGCTGGGCTGTGGCTGTGCCGAGAAGGAACGTCCCCACTGTGCTGTGGCTAGGAAGCTCAGAGCGCCAGTGCTTGTGGGGCTGTGGAAGGGCTGCCTAGGGAAGGTGATGGCCAGCAAGAGCTTTCAGTGCTAGCCCCTTTGGTGTGGGAGCAGTGGCTGGACGTTTCGAATTTCGGAGCTGGGCTGTGGCTGTGCCGAGAAGGAACGTCCCCACTGTGCTGTGGCTAGGAAGCTCAGAGCGCCAGTGCTTGTGGGGCTGTGGAAGGGCTGCCTAGGGCAGGTGATGGCCAGCAAGAGCTTTCAGTGCTAGCCCCTTTGGTGTGGGAGCAGTGGCTGGACGTTTTGAATTTCGGAGCTGGGCTGTGGCTGTGCTGAGAAGGAACGTCCCCACTGTGCTGTGGCTAGGAAGCTCAGAGCGCCAGTGCTTGTGGGGCTGTGGAAGGGCTGCCTAGGGAAGGTGATGGCCAGCAAGAGCTTTCAGTGCTAGCCCCTTTGGTGTGGGAGCAGTGGCTGGACGTTTTGAATTTCGGAGCTGGGCTGTGGCTGTGCCGAGAAGGAACGTCCCCACTGTGCTGTGGCTAGGAAGCTCAGAGCGCCAGTGCTTGTGGGGCTGTGGAAGGGCTGCCTAGGGCAGGTGATGGCCAGCAAGAGCTTTCAGTGCTAGCCCCTTTGGTGTGGGAGCAGTGGCTGGACGTTTCGAATTTCGGAGCTGGGCTGTGGCTGTGCCGAGAAGGAACGTCCCCACTGTGCTGTGGCTAGGAAGCTCAGAGCGCCAGTGCTTGTGGGGCTGTGGAAGGGCTGCCTAGGGCAGGTGATGGCCAGCAAGAGCTTTCAGTGCTAGCCCCTTTGGTGTGGGAGCAGTGGCTGGACGTTTTGAATTTCGGAGCTGGGCTGTGGCTGTGCCGAGAAGGAACGTCCCCACTGTGCTGTGGCTAGGAAGCTCAGAGCGCCAGTGCTTGTGGGGCTGTGGAAGGGCTGCCTAGGGCAGGTGATGGCCAGCAAGAGCTTTCAGTGCTAGCCCCTTTGGTGTGGGAGCAGTGGCTGGACGTTTTGAATTTCGGAGCTGGGCTGTGGCTGTGCCGAGAAGGAACGTCCCCACTGTGCTGTGGCTAGGAAGCTCAGAGCGCCAGTGCTTGTGGGGCTGTGGAAGGGCTGCCTAGGGCAGGTGATGGCCAGCAAGAGCTTTCAGTGCTAGCCCCTTTGGTGTGGGAGCAGTGGCTGGACGTTTTGAATTTCGGAGCTGGGCTGTGGCTGTGCCGAGAAGGAACGTCCCCACTGTGCTGTGGCTAGGAAGCTCAGAGCGCCAGTGCTTGTGGGGCTGTGGAAGGGCTGCCTAGGGCAGGTGATGGCCAGCAAGAGCTTTCAGTGCTAGCCCCTTTGGTGTGGGAGCAGTGGCTGGACGTTTTGAATTTCGGAGCTGGGCTGTGGCTGTGCCGAGAAGGAACGTCCCCACTGTGCTGTGGCTAGGAAGCTCAGAGCGCCAGTGCTTGTGGGGCTGTGGAAGGGCTGCCTAGGGCAGGTGATGGCCAGCAAGAGCTTTCAGTGCTAGCCCCTTTGGTGTGGGAGCAGTGGCTGGACGTTTTGAATTTGGGAGCTGGGCTGTGGCTGTGCCGAGAAGGAACGTCCCCACTGTGCTGTGGCTAGGAAGCTCAGAGCGCCAGTGCTTGTGGGGCTGTGGAAGGGCTGCCTAGGGCAGGTGATGGCCAGCAAGAGCTTTCAGTGCTAGCCCCTTTGGTGTGGGAGCAGTGGCTGGACGTTTTGAATTTCGGAGCTGGGCTGTGGCTGTGCTGAGAAGGAACGTCCCCACTGTGCTGTGGCTAGGAAGCTCAGAGCGCCAGTGCTTGTGGGGCTGTGGAAGGGCTGCCTAGGGCAGGTGATGGCCAGCAAGAGCTTTCAGTGCTAGCCCCTTTGGTGTGGGAGCAGTGGCTGGACGTTTTGAATTTCGGAGCTGGGCTGTGGCTGTGCCGAGAAGGAACGTCCCCACTGTGCTGTGGCTAGGAAGCTCAGAGCGCCAGTGCTTGTGGGGCTGTGGAAGGGCTGCCTAGGGCAGGTGATGGCCAGCAAGAGCTTTCAGTGCTAGCCCCTTTGGTGTGGGAGCAGTGGCTGGACGTTTCGAATTTCGGAGCTGGGCTGTGGCTGTGCCGAGAAGGAACGTCCCCACTGTGCTGTGGCTAGGAAGCTCAGAGCGCCAGTGCTTGTGGGGCTGTGGAAGGGCTGCCTAGGGCAGGTGATGGCCAGCAAGAGCTTTCAGTGCTAGCCCCTTTGGTGTGGGAGCAGTGGCTGGACGTTTTGAATTTGGGAGCTGGGCTGTGGCTGTGCCGAGAAGGAACGTCCCCACTGTGCTGTGGCTAGGAAGCTCAGAGCGCCAGTGCTTGTGGGGCTGTGGAAGGGCTGCCTAGGGCAGGTGATGGCCAGCAAGAGCTTTCAGTGCTAGCCCCTTTGGTGTGGGAGCAGTGGCTGGACGTTTTGAATTTGGGAGCTGGGCTGTGGCTGTGCCGAGAAGGAACGTCCCCACTGTGCTGTGGCTAGGAAGCTCAGAGCGCCAGTGCTTGTGGGGCTGTGGAAGGGCTGCCTAGGGCAGGTGATGGCCAGCAAGAGCTTTCAGTGCTAGCCCCTTTGGTGTGGGAGCAGTGGCTGGACGTTTTGAATTTCGGAGCTGGGCTGTGGCTGTGCCGAGAAGGAACGTCCCCACTGTGCTGTGGCTAGGAAGCTCAGAGCGCCAGTGCTTGTGGGGCTGTGGAAGGGCTGCCTAGGGCAGGTGATGGCCAGCAAGAGCTTTCAGTGCTAGCCCCTTTGGTGTGGGAGCAGTGGCTGGACGTTTTGAATTTCGGAGCTGGGCTGTGGCTGTGCCGAGAAGGAACGTCCCCACTGTGCTGTGGCTAGGAAGCTCAGAGCGCCAGTGCTTGTGGGGCTGTGGAAGGGCTGCCTAGGGAAGGTGATGGCCAGCAAGAGCTTTCAGTGCTAGCCCCTTTGGTGTGGGAGCAGTGGCTGGACGTTTTGAATTTCGGAGCTGGGCTGTGGCTGTGCCGAGAAGGAACGTCCCCACTGTGCTGTGGCTAGGAAGCTTCAGAGCGCCAGTGCTTGTGGGGCTGTGGAAGGGCTGCCTAGGGCAGGTGATGGCCAGCAAGAGCTTTCAGTGCTAGCCCCTTTGGTGTGGGAGCAGTGGCTGGACGTTTTGAATTTCGGAGCTGGGCTGTGGCTGTGCCGAGAAGGAACGTCCCCACTGTGCTGTGGCTAGGAAGCTCAGAGCGCCAGTGCTTGTGGGGCTGTGGAAGGGCTGCCTAGGGCAGGTGATGGCCAGCAAGAGCTTTCAGTGCTAGCCCCTTTGGTGTGGGAGCAGTGGCTGGACGTTTTGAATTTCGGAGCTGGGCTGTGGCTGTGCCGAGAAGGAACGTCCCCACTGTGCTGTGGCTAGGAAGCTCAGAGCGCCAGTGCTTGTGGGGCTGTGGAAGGGCTGCCTAGGGCAGGTGATGGCCAGCAAGAGCTTTCAGTGCTAGCCCCTTTGGTGTGGGAGCAGTGGCTGGACGTTTTGAATTTCGGAGCTGGGCTGTGGCTGTGCTGAGAAGGAACGTCCCCACTGTGCTGTGGCTAGGAAGCTCAGAGCGCCAGTGCTTGTGGGGCTGTGGAAGGGCTGCCTAGGGCAGGTGATGGCCAGCAAGAGCTTTCAGTGCTAGCCCCTTTGGTGTGGGAGCAGTGGCTGGACGTTTTGAATTTCGGAGCTGGGCTGTGGCTGTGCCGAGAAGGAACGTCCCCACTGTGCTGTGGCTAGGAAGCTCAGAGCGCCAGTGCTTGTGGGGCTGTGGAAGGGCTGCCTAGGGAAGGTGATGGCCAGCAAGAGCTTTCAGTGCTAGCCCCTTTGGTGTGGGAGCAGTGGCTGGACGTTTTGAATTTCGGAGCTGGGCTGTGGCTGTGCCGAGAAGGAACGTCCCCACTGTGCTGTGGCTAGGAAGCTCAGAGCGCCAGTGCTTGTGGGGCTGTGGAAGGGCTGCCTAGGGCAGGTGATGGCCAGCAAGAGCTTTCAGTGCTAGCCCCTTTGGTGTGGGAGCAGTGGCTGGACGTTTTGAATTTCGGAGCTGGGCTGTGGCTGTGCCGAGAAGGAACGTCCCCACTGTGCTGTGGCTAGGAAGCTCAGAGCGCCAGTGCTTGTGGGGCTGTGGAAGGGCTGCCTAGGGCAGGTGATGGCCAGCAAGAGCTTTCAGTGCTAGCCCCTTTGGTGTGGGAGCAGTGGCTGGACGTTTTGAATTTCGGAGCTGGGCTGTGGCTGTGCTGAGAAGGAACGTCCCCACTGTGCTGTGGCTAGGAAGCTCAGAGCGCCAGTGCTTGTGGGGCTGTGGAAGGGCTGCCTAGGGCAGGTGATGGCCAGCAAGAGCTTTCAGTGCTAGCCCCTTTGGTGTGGGAGCAGTGGCTGGACGTTTTGAATTTCGGAGCTGGGCTGTGGCTGTGCCGAGAAGGAACGTCCCCACTGTGCTGTGGCTAGGAAGCTCAGAGCGCCAGTGCTTGTGGGGCTGTGGAAGGGCTGCCTAGGGCAGGTGATGGCCAGCAAGAGCTTTCAGTGCTAGCCCCTTTGGTGTGGGAGCAGTGGCTGGACGTTTTGAATTTCGGAGCTGGGCTGTGGCTGTGCCGAGAAGGAACGTCCCCACTGTGCTGTGGCTAGGAAGCTCAGAGCGCCAGTGCTTGGCTGTGGAAGGGCTGCCTAGGGCAGGTGATGGCCAGCAAGAGCTTTCAGTGCTAGCCCCTTTGGTGTGGGAGCAGTGGCTGGACGTTTTGAATTTCGGAGCTGGGCTCTGGCTGTGCCGAGAAGGAACGTCCCCACTGTGCTGTGGCTAGGAAGCTCAGAGCGCCAGTGCTTGTGGGACTGTGGAAGGGCTGCCTAGGGAAGGTGATGGCCAGCAAGAGCTTTCAGTGCTAGCCCCTTTGGTGTGGGAGCAGTGGCTGGACGTTTTGAATTTCGGAGCTGGGCTGTGGCTGTGCCGAGAAGGAACGTCCCCACTGTGCTGTGGCTAGGAAGCTCAGAGCGCCAGTGCTTGTGGGGCTGTGGAAGGGCTGCCTAGGGAAGGTGATGGCCAGCAAGAGCTTTCAGTGCTAGCCCCTTTGGTGTGGGAGCAGTGGCTGGACGTTTTGAATTTCGGAGCTGGGCTGTGGCTGTGCTGAGAAGGAACGTCCCCACTGTGCTGTGGCTAGGAAGCTCAGAGCGCCAGTGCTTGTGGGGCTGTGGAAGGGCTGCCTAGGGCAGGTGATGGCCAGCAAGAGCTTTCAGTGCTAGCCCCTTTGGTGTGGGAGCAGTGGCTGGACGTTTTTGAATTTCGGAGCTGGGCTGTGGCTGTGCTGAGAAGGAACGTCCCCACTGTGCTGTGGCTAGGAAGCTCAGAGCGCCAGTGCTTGTGGGGCTGTGGAAGGGCTGCCTAGGGCAGGTGATGGCCAGCAAGAGCTTTCAGTGCTAGCCCCTTTGGTGTGGGAGCAGTGGCTGGACGTTTTGAATTTGGGAGCTGGGCTGTGGCTGTGCCGAGAAGGAACGTCCCCACTGTGCTGTGGCTAGGAAGCTCAGAGCGCCAGTGCTTGTGGGGCTGTGGAAGGGCTGCCTAGGGCAGGTGATGGCCAGCAAGAGCTTTCAGTGCTAGCCCCTTTGGTGTGGGAGCAGTGGCTGGACGTTTTGAATTTCGGAGCTGGGCTGTGGCTGTGCTGAGAAGGAACGTCCCCACTGTGCTGTGGCTAGGAAGCTCAGAGCGCCAGTGCTTGTGGGCTGTGGAAGGGCTGCCCTAGGGCAGGTGATGGCCAGCAAGAGGCTTTCAGTGCTAGCCCCTTTGGTGTGGGAGCAGTGGCTGGACGTTTCGAATTTCGGAGCTGGGCTGTGGCTGTGCCGAGAAGGAACGTCCCCACTGTGCTGTGGCTAGGAAGCTCAGAGCGCCAGTGCTTGTGGGGCTGTGGAAGGGCTGCCTAGGGAAGGTGATGGCCAGCAAGAGCTTTCAGTGCTAGCCCCTTTGGTGTGGGAGCAGTGGCTGGACGTTTTGAATTTTGGGAGCTGGGCTGTGGCTGTGCCGAGAAGGAACGTCCCCACTGTGCTGTGGCTAGGAAGCTCAGAGCGCCAGTGCTTGTGGGGCTGTGGAAGGCCTGCCTAGGGCAGGTGATGGCCAGCAAGAGCTTTCAGTGCTAGCCCCTTTGGTGTGGGAGCAGTGGCTGGACGTTTTGAATTTCGGAGCTGGGCTGTGGCTGTGCCGAGAAGGAACGTCCCCACTGTGCTGTGGCTAGGAAGCTCAGAGCGCCAGTGCTTGTGGGGCTGTGGAAGGGCTGCCTAGGGAAGGTGATGGCCAGCAAGAGCTTTCAGTGCTAGCCCCTTTGGTGTGGGAGCAGTGGCTGGACGTTTCGAATTTCGGAGCTGGGCTGTGGCTGTGCCGAGAAGGAACGTCCCCACTGTGCTGTGGCTAGGAAGCTCAGAGCGCCAGTGCTTGTGGGGCTGTGGAAGGGCTGCCTAGGGAAGGTGAAGGCCAGCAAGAGCTTTCAGTGCTAGCCCCTTTGGTGTGGGAGCAGTGGCTGGACGTTTTGAATTTCGGAGCTGGGCTGTGGCTGTGCCGAGAAGGAACGTCCCCACTGTGCTGTGGCTAGGAAGCTCAGAGCGCCAGTGCTTGTGGGGCTGTGGAAGGGCTGCCTAGGGAAGGTGATGGCCAGCAAGAGCTTTCAGTGCTAGCCCCTTTGGTGTGGGAGCAGTGGCTGGACGTTTTGAATTTCGGAGCTGGGCTGTGGCTGTGCTGAGAAGGAACGTCCCCACTGTGCTGTGGCTAGGAAGCTCAGAGCGCCAGTGCTTGTGGGGCTGTGGAAGGGCTGCCTAGGGCAGGTGATGGCCAGCAAGAGCTTTCAGTGCTAGCCCCTTTGGTGTGGGAGCAGTGGCTGGACGTTTTGAATTTCGGAGCTGGGCTGTGGCTGTGCTGAGAAGGAACGTCCCCACTGTGCTGTGGCTAGGAAGCTCAGAGCGCCAGTGCTTGTGGGGCTGTGGAAGGGCTGCCTAGGGCAGGTGATGGCCAGCAAGAGCTTTCAGTGCTAGCCCCTTTGGTGTGGGAGCAGTGGCTGGACGTTTTGAATTTCGGAGTTGGGCTGTGGCTGTGCCGAGAAGGAACGTCCCCACTGTGCTGTGGCTAGGAAGCTCAGAGCGCCAGTGCTTGTGGGGCTGTGGAAGGGCTGCCTAGGGCAGGTGATGGCCAGCAAGAGCTTTCAGTGCTAGCCCCTTTGGTGTGGGAGCAGTGGCTGGACGTTTCGAATTTCGGAGCTGGGCTGTGGCTGTGCCGAGAAGGAACGTCCCCACTGTGCTGTGGCTAGGAAGCTCAGAGCGCCAGTGCTTGTGGGGCTGTGGAAGGGCTGCCTAGGGCAGGTGATGGCCAGCAAGAGCTTTCAGTGCTAGCCCCTTTGGTGTGGGAGCAGTGGCTGGACGTTTTGAATTTCGGAGCTGGGCTGTGGCTGTGCCGAGAAGGAACGTCCCCACTGTGCTGTGGCTAGGAAGCTCAGAGCGCCAGTGCTTGTGGGGCTGTGGAAGGGCTGCCTAGGGAAGGTGATGGCCAGCAAGAGCTTTCAGTGCTAGCCCCTTTGGTGTGGGAGCAGTGGCTGGACGTTTTGAATTTCGGAGCTGGGCTGTGGCTGTGCCGAGAAGGAACGTCCCCACTGTGCTGTGGCTAGGAAGCTCAGAGCGCCAGTGCTTGTGGGGCTGTGGAAGGGCTGCCTAGGGCAGGTGATGGCCAGCAAGAGCTTTCAGTGCTAGCCCCTTTGGTGTGGGAGCAGTGGCTGGACGTTTTGAATTTGGGAGCTGGGCTGTGGCTGTGCCGAGAAGGAACGTCCCCACTGTGCTGTGGCTAGGAAGCTCAGAGCGCCAGTGCTTGTGGGGCTGTGGAAGGGCTGCCTAGGGCAGGTGATGGCCAGCAAGAGCTTTCAGTGCTAGCCCCTTTGGTGTGGGAGCAGTGGCTGGACGTTTTGAATTTCGGAGCTGGGCTGTGGCTGTGCTGAGAAGGAACGTCCCCACTGTGCTGTGGCTAGGAAGCTCAGAGCGCCAGTGCTTGTGGGGCTGTGGAAGGGCTGCCTAGGGCAGGTGATGGCCAGCAAGAGCTTTCAGTGCTAGCCCCTTTGGTGTGGGAGCAGTGGCTGGACGTTTTGAATTTCGGAGCTGGGCTGTGGCTGTGCCGAGAAGGAACGTCCCCACTGTGCTGTGGCTAGGAAGCTCAGAGCGCCAGTGCTTGTGGGGCTGTGGAAGGGCTGCCTAGGGCAGGTGATGGCCAGCAAGAGCTTTCAGTGCTAGCCCCTTTGGTGTGGGAGCAGTGGCTGGACGTTTTGAATTTCGGAGCTGGGCTGTGGCTGTGCCGAGAAGGAACGTCCCCACTGTGCTGTGGCTAGGAAGCTCAGAGCGCCAGTGCTTGTGGGGCTGTGGAAGGGCTGCCTAGGGCAGGTGATGGCCAGCAAGAGCTTTCAGTGCTAGCCTAGCCCCTTTGGTGTGGGAGCAGTGGCTGGACGTTTTGAATTTCGGAGCTGGGCTCTGGCTGTGCCGAGAAGGAACGTCCCCACTGTGCTGTGGCTAGGAAGCTCAGAGCGCCAGTGCTTGTGGGACTGTGGAAGGGCTGCCTAGGGAAGGTGATGGCCAGCAAGAGCTTTCAGTGCTAGCCCCTTTGGTGTGGGAGCAGTGGCTGGACGTTTTGAATTTCGGAGCTGGGCTGTGGCTGTGCCGAGAAGGAACGTCCCCACTGTGCTGTGGCTAGGAAGCTCAGAGCGCCAGTGCTTGTGGGGCTGTGGAAGGGCTGCCTAGGGAAGGTGATGGCCAGCAAGAGCTTTCAGTGCTAGCCCCTTTGGTGTGGGAGCAGTGGCTGGACGTTTTGAATTTCGGAGCTGGGCTGTGGCTGTGCTGAGAAGGAACGTCCCCACTGTGCTGTGGCTAGGAAGCTCAGAGCGCCAGTGCTTGTGGGGCTGTGGAAGGGCTGCCTAGGGCAGGTGATGGCCAGCAAGAGCTTTCAGTGCTAGCCCCTTTGGTGTGGGAGCAGTGGCTGGACGTTTTGAATTTCGGAGCTGGGCTGTGGCTGTGCTGAGAAGGAACGTCCCCACTGTGCTGTGGCTAGGAAGCTCAGAGCGCCAGTGCTTGTGGGGCTGTGGAAGGGCTGCCTAGGGCAGGTGATGGCCAGCAAGAGCTTTCAGTGCTAGCCCCTTTGGTGTGGGAGCAGTGGCTGGACGTTTTGAATTTGGGAGCTGGGCTGTGGCTGTGCCGAGAAGGAACGTCCCCACTGTGCTGTGGCTAGGAAGCTCAGAGCGCCAGTGCTTGTGGGGCTGTGGAAGGGCTGCCTAGGGCAGGTGATGGCCAGCAAGAGCTTTCAGTGCTAGCCCCTTTGGTGTGGGAGCAGTGGCTGGACGTTTTGAATTTCGGAGCTGGGCTGTGGCTGTGCTGAGAAGGAACGTCCCCACTGTGCTGTGGCTAGGAAGCTCAGAGCGCCAGTGCTTGTGGGGCTGTGGAAGGGCTGCCTAGGGCAGGTGATGGCCAGCAAGAGCTTTCAGTGCTAGCCCCTTTGGTGTGGGAGCAGTGGCTGGACGTTTCGAATTTCGGAGCTGGGCTGTGGCTGTGCCGAGAAGGAACGTCCCCACTGTGCTGTGGCTAGGAAGCTCAGAGCGCCAGTGCTTGTGGGGCTGTGGAAGGGCTGCCTAGGGAAGGTGATGGCCAGCAAGAGCTTTCAGTGCTAGCCCCTTTGGTGTGGGAGCAGTGGCTGGACGTTTTGAATTTGGGAGCTGGGCTGTGGCTGTGCCGAGAAGGAACGTCCCCACTGTGCTGTGGCTAGGAAGCTCAGAGCGCCAGTGCTTGTGGGGCTGTGGAAGGCCTGCCTAGGGCAGGTGATGGCCAGCAAGAGCTTTCAGTGCTAGCCCCTTTGGTGTGGGAGCAGTGGCTGGACGTTTTGAATTTCGGAGCTGGGCTGTGGCTGTGCCGAGAAGGAACGTCCCCACTGTGCTGTGGCTAGGAAGCTCAGAGCGCCAGTGCTTGTGGGGCTGTGGAAGGGCTGCCTAGGGAAGGTGATGGCCAGCAAGAGCTTTCAGTGCTAGCCCCTTTGGTGTGGGAGCAGTGGCTGGACGTTTCGAATTTCGGAGCTGGGCTGTGGCTGTGCCGAGAAGGAACGTCCCCACTGTGCTGTGGCTAGGAAGCTCAGAGCGCCAGTGCTTGTGGGGCTGTGGAAGGGCTGCCTAGGGAAGGTGAAGGCCAGCAAGAGCTTTCAGTGCTAGCCCCTTTGGTGTGGGAGCAGTGGCTGGACGTTTGAATTTCGGAGCTGGGCTGTGGCTGTGCCGAGAAGGAACGTCCCCACTGTGCTGTGGCTAGGAAGCTCAGAGCGCCAGTGCTTGTGGGGCTGTGGAAGGGCTGCCTAGGGAAGGTGATGGCCAGCAAGAGCTTTCAGTGCTAGCCCCTTTGGTGTGGGAGCAGTGGCTGGACGTTTTGAATTTCGGAGCTGGGCTGTGGCTGTGCTGAGAAGGAACGTCCCCCACTGTGCTGTGGCTAGGAAGCTCAGAGCGCCAGTGCTTGTGGGGCTGTGGAAGGGCTGCCTAGGGCAGGTGATGGCCAGCAAGAGCTTTCAGTGCTAGCCCCTTTGGTGTGGGAGCAGTGGCTGGACGTTTTGAATTTCGGAGCTGGGCTGTGGCTGTGCTGAGAAGGAACGTCCCACTGTGCTGTGGCTAGGAAGCTCAGAGCGCCAGTGCTTGTGGGGCTGTGGAAGGGCTGCCTAGGGCAGGTGATGGCCAGCAAGAGCTTTCAGTGCTAGCCCCTTTGGTGTGGGAGCAGTGGCTGGACGTTTTGAATTTCGGAGTTGGGCTGTGGCTGTGCCGAGAAGGAACGTCCCCACTGTGCTGTGGCTAGGAAGCTCAGAGCGCCAGTGCTTGTGGGGCTGTGGAAGGGCTGCCTAGGGCAGGTGATGGCCAGCAAGAGCTTTCAGTGCTAGCCCCTTTGGTGTGGGAGCAGTGGCTGGACGTTTCGAATTTCGGAGCTGGGCTGTGGCTGTGCCGAGAAGGAACGTCCCCACTGTGCTGTGGCTAGGAAGCTCAGAGCGCCAGTGCTTGTGGGGCTGTGGAAGGGCTGCCTAGGGCAGGTGATGGCCAGCAAGAGCTTTCAGTGCTAGCCCCTTTGGTGTGGGAGCAGTGGCTGGACGTTTTGAATTTCGGAGCTGGGCTGTGGCTGTGCTGAGAAGGAACGTCCCCACTGTGCTGTGGCTAGGAAGCTCAGAGCGCCGTGCTTGTGGGGCTGTGGAAGGGCTGCCTAGGGAAGGTGATGGCCAGCAAGAGCTTTCAGTGCTAGCCCCCTTTGGTGTGGGAGCAGTGGCTGGACGTTTTGAATTTCGGAGCTGGGCTGTGGCTGTGCCGAGAAGGAACGTCCCCACTGTGCTGTGGCTAGGAAGCTCAGAGCGCCAGTGCTTGTGGGGCTGTGGAAGGGCTGCCTAGGGCAGGTGATGGCCAGCAAGAGCTTTCAGTGCTAGCCCCTTTGGTGTGGGAGCAGTGGCTGGACGTTTGAATTTCGGAGCTGGGCTGTGCTGTGCCGAGAAGGAACGTCCCCACTGTGCTGTGGCTAGGAAGCTCAGAGCGCCAGTGCTTGTGGGGCTGTGGAAGGGCTGCCTAGGGAAGGTGATGGCCAGCAAGAGCTTTCAGTGCTAGCCCCTTTGGTGTGGGAGCAGTGGCTGGACGTTTTGAATTTCGGAGCTGGGCTGTGGCTGTGCTGAGAAGGAACGTCCCCACTGTGCTGTGGCTAGGAAGCTCAGAGCGCCAGTGCTTGTGGGGCTGTGGAAGGGCTGCCTAGGGCAGGTGATGGCCAGCAAGAGCTTTCAGTGCTAGCCCCTTTGGTGTGGGAGCAGTGGCTGGACGTTTTGAATTTCGGAGCTGGGCTGTGGCTGTGCTGAGAAGGATCCTCCCCACTGTGCTGTGGCTAGGAAGCTCAGAGCGCCAGTGCTTGTGGGGCTGTGGAAGGGCTGCCTAGGGAAGGTGATGGCCAGCAAGAGCTTTCAGTGCTAGCCCCTTTGGTGTGGGAGCAGTGGCTGGACGTTTTGAATTTCGGAGTTGGGCTGTGGCTGTGCCGAGAAGGAACGTCCCCACTGTGCTGTGGCTAGGAAGCTCAGAGCGCCAGTGCTTGTGGGGCTGTGGAAGGGCTGCCTAGGGCAGGTGATGGCCAGCAAGAGCTTTCAGTGCTAGCCCCTTTGGTGTGGGAGCAGTGGCTGGACGTTTCGAATTTCGGAGCTGGGCTGTGGCTGTGCCGAGAAGGAACGTCCCCACTGTGCTGTGGCTAGGAAGCTCAGAGCGCCAGTGCTTGTGGGGCTGTGGAAGGGCTGCCTAGGGCAGGTGATGGCCAGCAAGAGCTTTCAGTGCTAGCCCCTTTGGTGTGGGAGCAGTGGCTGGACGTTTCGAATTTCGGAGCTGGGCTGTGGCTGTGCCGAGAAGGAACGTCCCCACTGTGCTGTGGCTAGGAAGCTCAGAGCGCCAGTGCTTGTGGGGCTGTGGAAGGGCTGCCTAGGGCAGGTGATGGCCAGCAAGAGCTTTCAGTGCTAGCCCCTTTGGTGTGGGAGCAGTGGCTGGACGTTTTGAATTTCGGAGCTGGGCTGTGGCTGTGCCGAGAAGGAACGTCCCCACTGTGCTGTGGCTAGGAAGCTCAGAGCGCCAGTGCTTGTGGGGCTGTGGAAGGGCTGCCTAGGGAAGGTGATGGCCAGCAAGAGCTTTCAGTGCTAGCCCCTTTGGTGTGGGAGCAGTGGCTGGACGTTTTGAATTTCGGAGCTGGGCTGTGGCTGTGCCGAGAAGGAACGTCCCCACTGTGCTGTGGCTAGGAAGCTCAGAGCGCCAGTGCTTGTGGGGCTGTGGAAGGGCTGCCTAGGGCAGGTGATGGCCAGCAAGAGCTTTCAGTGCTAGCCCCTTTGGTGTGGGAGCAGTGGCTGGACGTTTTGAATTTCGGAGCTGGGCTGTGGCTGTGCCGAGAAGGAACGTCCCCACTGTGCTGTGGCTAGGAAGCTCAGAGCGCCAGTGCTTGTGGGGCTGTGGAAGGGCTGCCTAGGGGCAGGTGATGGCCAGCAAGAGCTTTCAGTGCTAGCCCCTTTGGTGTGGGAGCAGTGGCTGGACGTTTTGAATTTCGGAGCTGGGCTGTGGGCTGTGCTGAGAAGGAACCTCCCCACTGTGCTGTGGCTAGGAAGCTCAGAGCGCCAGTGCTTGTGGGGCTGTGGAAGGGCTGCCTAGGGCAGGTGATGGCCAGCAAGAGCTTTCAGTGCTAGCCCCTTTGGTGTGGGAGCAGTGGCTGGACGTTTTGAATTTCGGAGCTGGGCTGTGGCTGTGCTGAGAAGGAACGTCCCCACTGTGCTGTGGCTAGGAAGCTCAGAGCGCCAGTGCTTGTGGGGCTGTGGAAGGGCTGCCTAGGGCAGGTGATGGCCAGCAAGAGCTTTCAGTGCTAGCCCCTTTGGTGTGGGAGCAGTGGCTGGACGTTTTGAATTTCGGAGCTGGGCTGTGGCTGTGCCGAGAAGGAACGTCCCCACTGTGCTGTGGCTAGGAAGCTCAGAGCGCCAGTGCTTGTGGGGCTGTGGAAGGGCTGCCTAGGGCAGGTGATGGCCAGCAAGAGCTTTCAGTGCTAGCCCCTTTGGTGTGGGAGCAGTGGCTGGACGTTTTGAATTTCGGAGCTGGGCTGTGGCTGTGCTGAGAAGGAACCTCCCCACTGTGCTGTGGCTAGGAAGCTCAGAGCGCCAGTGCTTGTGGGGCTGTGGAAGGGCTGCCTAGGGCAGGTGATGGCCAGCAAGAGCTTTCAGTGCTAGCCCCTTTGGTGTGGGAGCAGTGGCTGGACGTTTCGAATTTCGGAGCTGGGCTGTGGCTGTGCCGAGAAGGAACGTCCCCACTGTGCTGTGGCTAGGAAGCTCAGAGCGCCAGTGCTTGTGGGGCTGTGGAAGGGCTGCCTAGGGCAGGTGATGGCCAGCAAGAGCTTTCAGTGCTAGCCCCTTTGGTGTGGGAGCAGTGGCTGGACGTTTTGAATTTCGGAGCTGGGCTGTGGCTGTGCCAAGAAGGAACGTCCCCACTGTGCTGTGGCTAGGAAGCTCAGAGCGCCAGTGCTTGTGGGGCTGTGGAAGGGCTGCCTAGGAAGGTGATGGCCAGCAAGAGCTTTCAGTGCTAGCCCCTTTGGTGTGGGAGCAGTGGCTGGACGTTTTGAATTTCGGAGCTGGGCTGTGGCTGTGCCGAGAAGGAACGTCCCCACTGTGCTGTGGCTAGGAAGCTCAGAGCGCCAGTGCTTGTGGGGCTGTGGAAGGGCTGCCTAGGGCAGGTGATGGCCAGCAAGAGCTTTCAGTGCTAGCCCCTTTGGTGTGGGAGCAGTGGCTGGACGTTTCGAATTTCGGAGCTGGGCTGTGGCTGTGCCGAGAAGGAACGTCCCCACTGTGCTGTGGCTAGGAAGCTCAGAGCGCCAGTGCTTGTGGGGCTGTGGAAGGGCTGCCTAGGGAAGGTGATGGCCAGCAAGAGCTTTCAGTGCTAGCCCCTTTGGTGTGGGAGCAGTGGCTGGACGTTTTGAATTTCGGAGCTGGGCTGTGGCTGTGCCGAGAAGGAACGTCCCCACTGTGCTGTGGCTAGGAAGCTCAGAGCGCTAGTGCTTGTGGGGCTGTGGAAGGCTGCCTAGGGCAGGTGATGGCCAGCAAGAGCTTTCAGTGCTAGCCCCTTTGGTGTGGGAGCAGTGGCTGGACGTTTCGAATTTCGGAGCTGGGCTGTGGCTGTGCCGAGAAGGAACGTCCCCACTGTGCTGTGGCTAGAAAGCTCAGAGCGCCAGTGCTTGTGGGGCTGTGGAAGGGCTGCCTAGGGAAGGTGATGGCCAGCAAGAGCTTTCAGTGCTAGCCCCTTTGGTGTGGGAGCAGTGGCTGGACGTTCGAATTTCGGAGCTGGGCTGTGGCTGTGCTGAGAAGGAACGTCCCCACTGTGCTGTGGCTAGGAAGCTCAGAGCGCCAGTGCTTGTGGGGCTGTGGAAGGGCTGCCTAGGGCAGGTGATGGCCAGCAAGAGCTTTCAGTGCTAGCCCCTTGGTGTGGGAGCAGTGGCTGGACGTTTCGAATTTCGGAGCTGGGCTGTGGCTGTGCCGAGAAGGAACGTCCCCACTGTGCTGTGGCTAGGAAGCTCAGAGCGCCAGTGCTTGTGGGGCTGTGGAAGGGCTGCCTAGGGAAGGTGATGGCCAGCAAGAGCTTTCAGTGCTAGCCCCTTTGGTGTGGGAGCAGTGGCTGGACGTTTTGAATTTCGGAGCTGGGCTGTGGCTGTGCCGAGAAGGACGTCCCCACTGTGCTGTGGCTAGGAAGCTCAGAGCGCCAGTGCTTGTGGGGCTGTGGAAGGGCTGCCTAGGGAAGGTGATGGCCAGCAAGAGCTTTCAGTGCTAGCCCCTTTGGTGTGGGAGCAGTGGCTGGACGTTTGAATTTCGGAGCTGGGCTGTGGCTGTGCTGAGAAGGAACGTCCCCACTGTGCTGTGGCTAGGAAGCTCAGAGCGCCAGTGCTTGTGGGGCTGTGGAAGGGCTGCCTAGGGCAGGTGATGGCCAGCAAGAGCTTTTCAGTGCTAGCCCCTTTGGTGTGGGAGCAGTGGCTGGACGTTTTGAATTTCGGAGCTGGGCTGTGGCTGTGCCGAGAAGGAACGTCCCCACTGTGCTGTGGCTAGGAAGCTCAGAGCGCCAGTGCTTGTGGGGCTGTGGAAGGGCTGCCTAGGGAAGGTGAAGGCCAGCAAGAGCTTTCAGTGCTAGCCCCTTTGGTGTGGGAGCAGTGGCTGGACGTTTTGAATTTGGGAGCTGGGCTGTGGCTGTGCCGAGAAGGAACGTCCCCACTGTGCTGTGGCTAGGAAGCTCAGAGCGCCAGTGCTTGTGGGGCTGTGGAAGGGCTGCCTAGGGCAGGTGATGGCCAGCAAGAGCTTTCAGTGCTAGCCCCTTTGGTGTGGGAGCAGTGGCTGGACGTTTTGAATTTCGGAGCTGGGCTGTGGCTGTGCCGAGAAGGAACGTCCCCACTGTGCTGTGGCTAGGAAGCTCAGAGCGCCAGTGCTTGTGGGGCTGTGGAAGGGCTGCCTAGGGAAGGTGATGGCCAGCAAGAGCTTTCAGTGCTAGCCCCTTTGGTGTGGGAGCAGTGGCTGGACGTTTTGAATTTCGGAGCTGGGCTGTGGCTGTGCCGAGAAGGAACGTCCCCACTGTGCTGTGGCTAGGAAGCTCAGAGCGCCAGTGCTTGTGGGGCTGTGGAAGGGCTGCCTAGGGAAGGTGATGGCCAGCAAGAGCTTTCAGTGCTAGCCCCTTTGGTGTGGGAGCAGTGGCTGGACGTTTTGAATTTCGGAGCTGGGCTGTGGCTGTGCCGAGAAGGAACGTCCCCACTGTGCTGTGGCTAGGAAGCTCAGAGCGCCAGTGCTTGTGGGGGCTGTGGAAGGGCTGCCTAGGGCAGGTGATGGCCAGCAAGAGCTTTCAGTGCTAGCCCCTTTGGTGTGGGAGCAGTGGCTGGACGTTTTGAATTTCGGAGCTGGGCTGTGGCTGTGCTGAGAAGGAACGTCCCCACTGTGCTGTGGCTAGGAAGCTCAGAGCGCCAGTGCTTGTGGGGCTGTGGAAGGGCTGCCTAGGGCAGGTGATGGCCAGCAAGAGCTTTCAGTGCTAGCCCCTTGGTGTGGGAGCAGTGGCTGGACGTTTTGAATTTCGGAGCTGGGCTGTGGCTGTGCCGAGAAGGAACGTCCCCACTGTGCTGTGGCTAGGAAGCTCAGAGCGCCCAGTGCTTGTGGGGCTGTGGAAGGGCTGCCTAGGGAAGGTGATGGCCAGCAAGAGCTTTCAGTGCTAGCCCCTTTGGTGTGGGAGCAGTGGCTGGACGTTTCGAATTTCGGAGCTGGGCTGTGCTGTGCCGAGAGAAGGAACGTCCCCACTGTGCTGTGGCTAGGAAGCTCAGAGCGCCAGTGCTTGTGGGGCTGTGGAAGGGCTGCCTAGGGCAGGTGATGGCCAGCAAGAGCTTTCAGTGCTAGCCCCTTTGGTGTGGGAGCAGTGGCTGGACGTTTTGAATTTCGGAGCTGGGCTGTGGCTGTGCTGAGAAGGAACGTCCCCACTGTGCTGTGGCTAGGAAGCTCAGAGCGCCAGTGCTTGTGGGGCTGTGGAAGGGCTGCCTAGGGCAGGTGATGGCCAGCAAGAGCTTTCAGTGCTAGCCCCTTTGGTGTGGGAGCAGTGGCTGGACGTTTTGAATTTCGGAGCTGGGCTGTGGCTGTGCTGAGAAGGAACGTCCCCACTGTGCTGTGGCTAGGAAGCTCAGAGCGCCAGTGCTTGTGGGGCTGTGGAAGGGCTGCCTAGGGCAGGTGATGGCCAGCAAGAGCTTTCAGTGCTAGCCCCTTTGGTGTGGGAGCAGTGGCTGGACGTTTTGAATTTCGGAGCTGGGCTGTGGCTGTGCTGAGAAGGAACCTCCCCACTGTGCTGTGGCTAGGAAGCTCAGAGCGCCAGTGCTTGTGGGGCTGTGGAAGGGCTGCCTAGGGCAGGTGATGGCCAGCAAGAGCTTTCAGTGCTAGCCCCTTTGGTGTGGGAGCAGTGGCTGGACGTTTCGAATTTCGGAGCTGGGCTGTGGCTGTGCCGAGAAGGAACGTCCCCACTGTGCTGTGGCTAGGAAGCTCAGAGCGCCAGTGCTTGTGGGGCTGTGGAAGGGCTGCCTAGGGCAGGTGATGGCCAGCAAGAGCTTTCAGTGCTAGCCCCTTTGGTGTGGGAGCAGTGGCTGGACGTTTTGAATTTCGGAGCTGGGCTGTGGCTGTGCCAAGAAGGAACGTCCCCACTGTGCTGTGGCTAGGAAGCTCAGAGCGCCAGTGCTTGTGGGGCTGTGGAAGGGCTGCCTAGGAAGGTGATGGCCAGCAAGAGCTTTCAGTGCTAGCCCCTTTGGTGTGGGAGCAGTGGCTGGACGTTTTGAATTTCGGAGCTGGGCTGTGGCTGTGCCGAGAAGGAACGTCCCCACTGTGCTGTGGCTAGGAAGCTCAGAGCGCCAGTGCTTGTGGGGCTGTGGAAGGGCTGCCTAGGGCAGGTGATGGCCAGCAAGAGCTTTCAGTGCTAGCCCCTTTGGTGTGGGAGCAGTGGCTGGACGTTTCGAATTTCGGAGCTGGGCTGTGGCTGTGCCGAGAAGGAACGTCCCCCACTGTGCTGTGGCTAGGAAGCTCAGAGCGCCAGTGCTTGTGGGGCTGTGGAAGGGCTGCCTAGGGAAGGTGATGGCCAGCAAGAGCTTTCAGTGCTAGCCCCTTTGGTGTGGGAGCAGTGGCTGGACGTTTTGAATTTCGGAGCTGGGCTGTGGCTGTGCCGAGAAGGAACGTCCCCACTGTGCTGTGGCTAGGAAGCTCAGAGCGCTAGTGCTTGTGGGGCTGTGGAAGGGCTGCCTAGGGCAGGTGATGGCCAGCAAGAGCTTTCAGTGCTAGCCCCTTTGGTGTGGGAGCAGTGGCTGGACGTTTCGAATTTCGGAGCTGGGCTGTGGCTGTGCCGAGAAGGAACGTCCCCCACTGTGCTGTGGCTAGAAAGCTCAGAGCGCCAGTGCTTGTGGGGCTGTGGAAGGGCTGCCTAGGGAAGGTGATGGCCAGCAAGAGCTTTCAGTGCTAGCCCCTTTGGTGTGGGAGCAGTGGCTGGACGTTTCGAATTTCGGAGCTGGGCTGTGGCTGTGCTGAGAAGGAACGTCCCCACTGTGCTGTGGCTAGGAAGCTCAGAGCGCCAGTGCTTGTGGGGCTGTGGAAGGGCTGCCTAGGGAAGGTGATGGCCAGCAAGAGCTTTCAGTGCTAGCCCCTTTGGTGTGGGAGCAGTGGCTGGACGTTTCGAATTTCGGAGCTGGGCTGTGGCTGTGCCGAGAAGGAACGTCCCCACTGTGCTGTGGCTAGGAAGCTCAGAGCGCCAGTGCTTGTGGGGGCTGTGGAAGGGCTGCCTAGGGAAGGTGATGGCCAGCAAGAGCTTTCAGTGCTAGCCCCTTTGGTGTGGGAGCAGTGGCTGGACGTTTTGAATTTCGGAGCTGGGCTGTGGCTGTGCCGAGAAGGAACGTCCCCACTGTGCTGTGGCTAGGAAGCTCAGAGCGCCAGTGCTTGTGGGGCTGTGGGAAGGGCTGCCTAGGGAAGGTGATGGCCAGCAAGAGCTTTCAGTGCTAGCCCCTTTGGTGTGGGAGCAGTGGCTGGACGTTTTGAATTTCGGAGCTGGGCTGTGGCTGTGCTGAGAAGGAACGTCCCCACTGTGCTGTGGCTAGGAAGCTCAGAGCGCCAGTGCTTGTGGGGCTGTGGAAGGGCTGCCTAGGGCAGGTGATGGCCAGCAAGAGCTTTCAGTGCTAGCCCCTTTGGTGTGGGAGCAGTGGCTGGACGTTTTGAATTTCGGAGCTGGGCTGTGGCTGTGCCGAGAAGGAACGTCCCCACTGTGCTGTGGCTAGGAAGCTCAGAGCGCCAGTGCTTGTGGGGCTGTGGAAGGGCTGCCTAGGGAAGGTGAAGGCCAGCAAGAGCTTTCAGTGCTAGCCCCTTTGGTGTGGGAGCAGTGGCTGGACGTTTTGAATTTTGGGAGCTGGGCTGTGGCTGTGCCGAGAAGGAACGTCCCCACTGTGCTGTGGCTAGGAAGCTCAGAGCGCCAGTGCTTGTGGGGCTGTGGAAGGGCTGCCTAGGGCAGGTGATGGCCAGCAAGAGCTTTCAGTGCTAGCCCCTTTGGTGTGGGAGCAGTGGCTGGACGTTTTGAATTTCGGAGCTGGGCTGTGGCTGTGCCGAGAAGGAACGTCCCCACTGTGCTGTGGCTAGGAAGCTCAGAGCGCCAGTGCTTGTGGGGCTGTGGAAGGGCTGCCTAGGGAAGGTGATGGCCAGCAAGAGCTTTCAGTGCTAGCCCCTTTGGTGTGGGAGCAGTGGCTGGACGTTTTGAATTTCGGAGCTGGGCTGTGGCTGTGCCGAGAAGGAAACGTCCCCACTGTGCTGTGGCTAGGAAGCTCAGAGCGCCAGTGCTTGTGGGGCTGTGGAAGGGCTGCCTAGGGCAGGTGATGGCCAGCAAGAGCTTTCAGTGCTAGCCCCTTTGGTGTGGGAGCAGTGGCTGGACGTTTTTGAATTTCGGAGCTGGGCTGTGGCTGTGCCGAGAAGGAACGTCCCCACTGTGCTGTGGCTAGGAAGCTCAGAGCGCCAGTGCTTGTGGGGCTGTGGAAGGGCTGCCTAGGGCAGGTGATGGCCAGCAAGAGCTTTCAGTGCTAGCCCCTTTGGTGTGGGAGCAGTGGCTGGACGTTTTGAATTTCGGAGCTGGGCTGTGGCTGTGCTGAGAAGGAACGTCCCCACTGTGCTGTGGCTAGGAAGCTCAGAGCGCCAGTGCTTGTGGGGCTGTGGAAGGGCTGCCTAGGGCAGGTGATGGCCAGCAAGAGCTTTCAGTGCTAGCCCCTTTGGTGTGGGAGCAGTGGCTGGACGTTTTGAATTTCGGAGCTGGGCTGTGGCTGTGCCGAGAAGGAACGTCCCCACTGTGCTGTGGCTAGGAAGCTCAGAGCGCCAGTGCTTGTGGGGCTGTGGAAGGGCTGCCTAGGGAAGGTGATGGCCAGCAAGAGCTTTCAGTGCTAGCCCCTTTGGTGTGGGAGCAGTGGCTGGACGTTTCGAATTTCGGAGCTGGGCTGTGCTGTGCCGAGAAGGAACGTCCCCACTGTGCTGTGGCTAGGAAGCTCAGAGCGCCAGTGCTTGTGGGGCTGTGGAAGGGCTGCCTAGGGCAGGTGATGGCCAGCAAGAGCTTTCAGTGCTAGCCCTTTGGTGTGGGAGCAGTGGCTGGACGTTTTTGAATTTCGGAGCTGGGCTGTGGCTGTGCTGAGAAGGAACGTCCCCACTGTGCTGTGGCTAGGAAGCTCAGAGCGCCAGTGCTTGGTGGGGCTGTGGAAG